>NC_068405.1:2580914-2603194 GCF_023724105.1 Carassius gibelio | reverse complement strand
ACTCCCTCTGCTTCACCTGTAACTTCCTGTTTGGTAGACATTTAAGCGTGGCTGGAGCCACAAGCACTTGGCCACGCGAAGTATTGCCAGCCTGTCTGCCTTACCGAGCGTTCTTCCCATTGCCATAGTTTGCCTTATTGTGTATGATCTTTGCCTGGTTTCCCTGTTTCTGCCTTTTGGATTTGCCCACTGTCTTGTTGTTTCAATTGGACTGCCTATCTGTGTACGAACCTCTGCCTTCTAACGTTTATGATTCTCTGCCTACTGTTTTGGATTTGTCTGCTGTGGATGTTATTAAAATACTGCACATGGATTCTAACGCCGCCTCCACGTCATTACAGTGCCATTCGGATGGAGTGAATTTGATTGTGGTTGTGTAACACCAATGAACCATCATGAACCATATCCAACCATATGTTCCATATTAATGAATCCTGACTCTCTAACACATTCTGCACTCAAAGACCAGAACGTGAGTTAAAGAAAAAACAAGGACCTTCGTTTTACAACATCTTCCAACATAACTCACCACCCGGGGCACCACCCAGACACAGATCCCCTGTAAAGACCTTGTCTCAGAGGACCACCAGGACAAGACCACAGGAAACAGATGATTCTTCTGCACAATCTGACTTTGCTGCAGCCTGGAATTGAACTACTGGTTTCGTCTGGTCAGAGGAGAACTGGCCCCCCAACTGAGCCTGGTTTCTCCCAAGGTTTTTTTCTCCATTCTGTCACCGATGGAGTTTCGGTTCCTTGCCGCTGTCACCTCTGGCTTGCTTAGTTGGGGTCACTTCATCTCCAGCGATATCATTGACTTGTTTGCAAATAAATGCACAGACACTATTTAAACTGAACAGAGATGACATCACTGAATTCAATGATGAACTGCCTTTAACTATCATTTTGCATTATTGAGACACTGTTTTTCAAATGAATGTTGTTCAGTGCTTTGACGCAATGTATTTTGTTTAAAGCACTATATAAATAAAGGTGATTGATTGATTGATTCTGATTCCAGCTTGCATGAGTGCCATCTCGTGGCCATTTCAGATAAGGCGCTCAAATTACTAATCTCTATTTCCCTGCGATTTATTGAATTAGCTGTCTAAATTCTCAATAATTATTTGCAGCTTTGCTCGTGCGAATATTATTTGACAATTTTTTGCCTGCCTTTGACTGTTCACATTTACTTTGAATTTGGTTCAAACATTATTTGAATTATAATTTAATTGTTTAATAGTGTAAATTAAGTGTCTCAGGCCAACCAATGATTAACCCATTTAGAAGGAAGTAAGCCAGCTAGTGGCAGTTACCTGTTAAGTCAGTTCACAGCTTGCAGCTCTCTGATCTCTCTCTTTTCAGTTATGTTTTGAATTGCATACGTCTACTTTTACCCTTTCTGATTAATTTCATAAATATTAATGATACCTTATTGTTATCATTGGTTATTATAGGGTATTATTCAGATTTTCCTTTTAATTCTTCTCACATGCTTATTTTAAATTTTCATTTAAACCAGTTTAGAATTTTTAATTTGAATTAAGTTTTCTGCTCACCAGGTTAAGCCGAGTGAGTGAATACACCCCCTTGTGGTGAAAACCAGCTACTTCTTCTCCTGTGTTTCATTCCTGTCTTTTTGTTTATTTATTTATTTGTTTTATTTATTTATTTATTTATTTATTTATTTATTAATTCTTTTTATATTCCTTTTATTTATTTTTTTCTTCTCTCTTTTGGCTTAGGCTATTTTGATAATTACCATCATTATCATAATTCCTTTTCTTTGTTTTATCATTATTAGGTAAAACTGTTACCTCTCATTTCTACATATATATTTACTCAGCTGATGATTAAACAAACCAAACCTTAATTCACTTTAAGTTTCCTTTCTTCATCCTTTGTGGATTTGATTGTAGAACTCCCTTGGTGACTGGACAGTCATCTCAGGTTTCCAGTGAGCAAGGGGGCCGACCGGCGTTACCAACACTGGCTGTGAGTGAAACTCGGTTCCTCTTATCTCTGTCCCTTGTGGCACGCAGTGGAGACATCAGCAATTTGGCACTCCAATGGTAGTCAATCAGTCCAGCCGACACACGACGCAATCTCTGGGACCAGTACCTAAACCTGGGCCTAAATCGGGGCCACTTTCTTTTTAAGAGAGGGTTCTAGGGAACAGCCCAATTTTGTAGTGCTGTCTGGCGGTTGACATCTTGGTGTTGCCCGGTTGTGTTAAAAGTCACAACCTGTTTGAGAGGGCACAGCGCCAGAGTAACGGAGGGCCAGGGACACTAAGGTTGAGTGTTTGGGAGCGCCACGGAGGCTGACCGTGCCGCTGGTTTCCACCAGGTGAACCAAATGTGATAAAACCTATCCATTTATTATAAGGCACAGAATATTAGATATTCCCCCAGATATTTATGTTAAGTGTTTGGTCCATTTCCTCTCTGAGCCACACCCTTTTCCTAGGTCTCTTACTCCCATAGCCACACGTGCTGTAAGCCCTTGCAGAAACTCTTGCGAGAAGTAGCAGGTTTAGCCCCTTTATTCTCTACCTAACACTTCCAGCGTTCTTATTCATTCCATTTCAAGCTGTGGTAGGGAACTTTTGACGCTCTAGCGGTTAATAAACAGAACTGCTTGCGTTTTGCGAAAGAACATCGTAGCCGGAACTACTTCTCTCTGTTTATGTCTATGAAGAATCACAAAGGTACTGGGTTACTCCGCCGCGGTATCCCCGAAGCAATCTAAAATAGTCTGAATATAAACACTTATTATAGGTGCACCCTAGTGATTCAGGACAAGCCAAAAATACGGTTTGGAAAATGGATTCATGGTGTACTCGCTTATTATATACATTTTTCTACATTTTGAACACAAACAAAGTTACGGACCGCAGCTCTGATTGGTTATTTTTTACCGGGAGCGATGGAGTTTCTGCAAATGGCAATAGGACCACTGGGAGGAGCCAGAGGAGCTTGATTTTTTTCACAGATTATCTGTCTCATATTCTACTGTCAGGAAATAATGACAGGTTTAATAAATATGTAAAAAAAAAATTTTTTTTACAAAAGTTCCCTACAGCACCTTTCATTGCAGACCAATTTATTTGCTGTTTTGTTTTCACTGTGCTCTATCCTATCTTCACCTTTTTGCATGTTGTTGTGATTTTGTTTCCTACAGTTCACCGAGAGACCCCAAGGAGAGCTAAGTAGTAGAGCGACAACCGAGCAGCCGGTGTCACCAGGTGACCCACGAGGCTACCCCCTGTCAAGTCTCTATTTTGGGCCGACCCCTAATTGGACCCGCCTGTCTGCATCAGTTAGCCGAAATTCTTATAGACGGCATAGCCCGTACGATAGCTCATTACCCAGAAAACAAACTTGCATTGGCCCCTTTTTGTGTGTGCTGTGCTTCTCTCATCTCAGCTGGAGACGATGACAACCTTCTTCCTGCCCAAGGACACCAGTGACCTGCAGCACTTGAGCCAGAGACAACTGGACACTGAGATGGACCAGCTGATGGCAAACGATCCGACGCAGAGTTACACCCACAAAGAACTCACCAGGATCACATGGACCCTAGCTCACCTCCTCATCGCCTAGGCATGGATCAGCGAAAAGAGCAACCACGACCTGGAGCAGGAAGCCGCGGCTCTAAGACTTAAAGCAGTGGAAGCCCTAAAGCATCAGGCCCACACCCAGAGTCGTCTAGATAAGCTACTTCTCAAGACCCAAGACCAGCACGAGAAAGAGAACGCTACAGATCCAGAGCTACAGAAAGAAGTGGAAAGACTTCAAAATGCCGTGGAGAATCTTCGTCTGGACACAGACCAAAGAGAACATTTGGAGAGAGAAGCCCAAGAGGGACTCAAGGCAAAGCTCCGACAAGGTGAAGCCCTCCTTGAAAGTGCTGAAATCGAACTGAAAGAGAGAGATGCTAAAGCTAAGACCTATGAAAATCACCTGAAAATGGCCCGAGCTGAAATCCATGACCTTACGGAGCGTAAAGACTTTCTAAAAGATGAACTTGACATGGTTCACAGAGAACTGAAATATTCTTATAGACTGCAAAGTGACCAGAAAGAGTAAACACACTCCACAGAGTATCCCCTGGCCAGTGAATCCCAGCCTTTCAGCCAAGAACTTCGAGCTGAAAAAGGGGGTGAAAGCCTGCTTTTAAAAATGTCACCAGCCAGCCTCCATGAACCCCTGTCAGCAGTGGGGGAGGGAAAACCCTTCCTGAAAGCCCGGGTCACCGGCCACGGACACATAACTCCCAAAGAACTGGACAAGCTGGCTAGAAACATCCCTACGTTCAACCCAGATCCTGCAGGAGGCCACGACATTTCTATAACCGACTGTGACGTGCCTACTACGGAGCAAGAAATGAACCAGGCATGGAGGAAAACGTTAACTTCCGAACTTTGTTTCTGCGAAAACTCCATCCTACTGTCAGCCACCATTTGGGAGTGTTAGCATGCCCGCGTAGCATGTCAACGCAACAGTTACGTGATTTAGCACATAAGGCTTACACCAAACAAAAGACTGTGTCAGAAAAGACTGTAAAACACCCAACTATTTGCCCTGTCTCTGAGTCATATTCAGAGTTGACCCTAGAGGGCTCTCACCAGCACCACAGTTATAGACCCAGCAACCAAGAAGTCCAGACCATTCCAAGCCAGCAGAGGGCAGCGCAGTGCCTGTCCGAGGCACCAGAACGACCGCTCTGGAATATCCTGGGACCGGCCTCGCCCCTCCCACAACCAAAGGGGGGGGGGGGGCACCTGGTAAGCCGGCCAGCGACCCAGAAATAGCCGACCTCCAGCCTCCAGAACACCAAGCCCAGGGAGCCGGGAGGGGGAACACTCTCGACGTGATGCTTGGAAACTCAAGGCTGAACCCACATCTAACAAGGAAAGTACAGCCACGTCCGAAGCTGCAGAACTTCTGAGTATACTGAGAGAGTTCCTTCAAAAGAAACCTCACATGGAAGACAAGAAGGATAAACCAGACACCACATGACTAAACCTTATGCCTGAAACCAACACCACTCCCGACGTCTCCGCAACTGAACCAAGCACACAGAACAGTTTTTCAACCACAAACTATTGAACTAGCTGTTGCATCATCAAACAATAGCAACACCCACTCAGTCCAGCTGACTGCACCTCTTGACCAAGAAAGCATCATCCCACACCGACGTGCCAGAAAGTGCTGTTTTGGTTATCTGTACCCACAACGAAACACACAAAACCTACCCTACCTGCTTACCTCTGCACCTTCACGGCCACCTAAGACTCTGATACCTACTGCCCCAAGGTCAAGACCGAACTGCATCTGCATGATATAACCACAACGGACAGTATTCTGGCCATATGGGCAGACAACTCAGCCATTAGTCTCTCACTATACAATGCAATCATTGAGAAGACACCTGACCTCCCTTATACCAGCAAGCGCACCCGTTTCCCTTGGAACTCACACCCATCCTCAATGGTATCTGCCAGAGGAATCTGCGCTTTGCACGTGAAATGGAATTACCGATGCCTAACTCATTATTTCCTGGTCCTTCCGGACCTGCCCCACGATGTCTACATTGGAGCAGACCTCTTGATTCACCTCAAGGTGCATGTGGACATTTTTAATGAAGTTGTATGGGCCCCATTGACTTTGCAGCCACACGTTTCCATCAACCATGACAACCCCATGTCAGGGCAGACCATCCCAGAAGTTTGCACCTCAGTCAACTAACAGGAAATGGTGGTACACGCTTACACCAAAGGGGTCGCTATTCGGCTCAACATGCGATGGGGTCAAACCTTAAACCACACGCTGGGTTTCTTCCAACCCTCACCTGTGTGTGTGGAACTCGCACTCACACTGGAAGCCACACCCCTCACTGAAGTGTCATCTCGTGTAGTCTACATCCTGTTCAACGACTGCACGGCAACTGACATCAAAATTCCCAAGGCCTACCGGCTGGGATGGCTAGTGAGCCATGACTTTCATGACTTTGAACTTGTACTACCTGTCATTGGGCCCATTCCACCTGCACTGATACCCGAAGGGAGTACAGACAACACATTGTTCACTGCACCCTTCAAACTCATCGCCATCACATCTGTCATGTCTGTGTCCAAAGACCAGGTGTGCAGAACGGAGCTGACCGAGGACCAACACCTCACAATATACACAGTCTCCCACCGGAACGTCAGTGAGGCTAATGAACCTACTACACCTCTCAATACCAAACCGACTGATGATACACCGATGGAGGAGCCTTACCCAGGTTTTGAATCTCAAGTGCAGCAAATTCTACAAGACGCTAATGGACTTCAGAGTGATACGCATCGTCGAGGACTCAGACAAGTTCTGTATTAGTTCAAAGAATCCTTTGCCAAAGACTCTTTAGACTGTGGTCACCAACCTCCACACGGTGTGCATCCCTACGAACCATGATGCACCTCCCACTTTTGTCAAACAGTACAAGATTCCCATCACCTCACACGAACCAGTGCAGGAGATTATTGAATCTATGCTTGAGAAGGGTGTCATCCATCCATGCAACAGCACCTACTCAGCCCCCATCTGGCCCGTCCTCAAACCTAACGGCAAATGGCGATCCACCATTGACTACAGGAAACTAAATCAACAGGTGCTGCTGTCACGATGGCCCATGACCCAGCTAGAACAAGAACTACCCCGAATCACAGGAGCCACAATCTACTGTACACTTGATGTGGCCTCTGGATTCTGGACCATTCCGGTGCACCCGGAAGACCAACACAAATTGGCATTCACATTTGGCAACCGATAGTTCACCTTCAACAGGTGTCCGTTCGGTTACGCCAACTCACCAGCTGAATTCAATATCTTTCTGAACAAAGCCTGCCCAGATGCTAGAATGAGAGGTAACCTGATCTATGTAGACAATGTTCTCATGAAGAGCACAGCGGTGGCCGACCACCTGAAAGAAATAGACTATGTTTTGAGTTTTCTAGGGGTATCCAATAACTCCCGACAGTTCATCGAAAACTTCCCAGACATTGCCAGATCTCTCACAGCTCTGCTAAAAAAAACTGCCCTTTCGTCTGGTCAAAGGCTCAAGAACACACCATGAAAGAACTAAAAAGACATTTATGCTCAACGCCATGTCTTGCTTACCCCGATCCACAAAAGGAATTCTACCTGGAAGCAGTGTTAATTTTGACACGAAATTTTAATTTAGTTTTAGTCTTAGTCTTTTGACTATAATTCTTTTTCGTTTTAGTCAAGTTTTAGTCATCTGATTTGTTTTAATTTTAGTCTTATTTTAGTCGACTAAAATTGCTTGGTATTTTAGTCGACTAAAATAAGACTAAAATCAATAACAGATTTACTAGACAATTTTTTACAGCTGGTATAGGAAACAAACTTAACCAAAATATATAAAACACAAATTCAACTTTATTTCAACACAACTGTGTCTTTATTTCGATTCAAAAGCTTTTATGCAGCAACAAACACTGTCATGATAATGTAAACAATAACTAGCTGCCAATTGACCATCAATAAAAGAAAAATAAAGTTAGGTCCAGGACCTTAAAGCTTACAGCTGAGCTGAACAATAAGTGCATACATTTAAAGTAAATATTTAATAAGTTGGCAGCTAGGTGGATAAAAAAAGTAACAAGATTTTATAAGGTATTCATTTGTCTAGCAATATTGTATGTTTTAAATACTACAATATTGCTAGATTTGTATGTATAATGATAGGATGTGAACATTCATGTTTCACATGACTAATATAGAAATATTTGTGATATTGTCAACAAGTAGAACATTATAAAATATACTAAACATTAGTATTAATCAAATGTATTTATCATGATATTACGTATTAGTATTGTGCTCTCATCTAATTTGAAGAAGGGGCTATTTTACAGTACTTTTCAGTTCGTAATATTTAATGCTACAACATCTATGCACTGCAGTTTTCCAGTTTTGCTTAGCTCAATAAACAAAAGAACATCGTTGTGAAATTACATTTGAGAAAATGTCCGGGTGGCTCGTCTGTAAATGTCTTTTCAAATTGGTTGTGTTCTTGCTACGAATGAGCGTTCCGCGTGCTTTACACTTTGTTTTGTTTTGTTCGTCGTCAAACGTGAAGTGAGCTGTGGACATTTTGTCGCTCTTTTAGACATCACCTCTTCGAATGCCATCTTCCCGGGAGCTCATTTAAAAACTGAAAACCTTCGCTTCACGTCTCAATAAGTCAGGCTCTGATTGGTTCTCTTCTCTCATGCAGTCTGTTCTGTTTTGCCGGTTCTTTTGCTCATTCCTCGCATCTCTCCCGTCTGCTGATTTGATTTTCGTCACAGTCTATTTTCGTCTCGTCCTTTATTCGTTGACGATAATGTTAATCAATTTAGTCATAGTTTTAGTCTCCATCAGTGCCTTCTATTTTAGTTTTCGTTTCGTTTTCGTCCGCAAAAATATATTCGTGACGAAAATAATGACGAAAATATTTAGTCAACGAAATTAACACTGCCTGGAAGCTGGGTTTTCCAACCAATGTCTCAGTGCTGGCCTGTACCAAGGGCGTGACAAAGACAAAAAAGTAGTTGCCTATGCCAGCAAGACACTGCTTCCACCAGAGTGTAAGTTCTCAGACTGTGAAAAAGCTCTGCTCTGCACTGTATGGGCCATTCACGATTATCCAATTACATTGGGGCACAGAAAGTTATCATAGAGACTTGCCACCAGCCAGTAATGTTCCTCAACAGCCAGCGAATCCGAGATGGCGTGGTCACCAATTCACGCATAGCCACATGGTTAGTGGCTCTCCAAGGACGCAATGTTGAGGCACAGTATGCACAGAATCACAAGTCTGCACTGGGCAATGGCCTGGCCGCATGCCAAAACTGCTCTGATAACACATCTGCGGAAGAAATGGGCGTGCAAGAACCCCAACAGCAACAACTAACCTGTCACAGGTACTTTGAAGAGAATGCGTGTCAAGGCATGCTCACAGCCTACGTCGATGGATGCTCCTACAACCACGACGGCATCCTTAAGGCAGGTGCAGGAGTGCTGTGGGTCAACGACCAGCCATGTCCCCCACAACACTTCAAATTAGGTCCCCAGTCATCACAATATGCAGAAATAGCAGCCATTCTCATAACTCTGCAGATCGCATCAGCCCATGACATCAGAGAAATCCTCATCTGTACAAACTCTAACTATGCCAGACTCAGTTTTGTGTGCCACCTTCCAGGCTGGAAACAGAATGGTTTCAAAACGGCAAACAACAAGCCAGTCAAACACCAACACCTGTTCCAGGAATGTGATAACATCACCAAAATGCACACCATGTGCTGAACACCACGGTGCCAGAGCCACGTATGACACACTGAGACAGGTGGTGTTTTGGCCCAGCATGCAGCAAGATGTGGCAGAGTATGTCAGAGAATGTCTTGTGTGCTGCCAGTTCACACCAGCAAACCCAAACCACAGAGCCCCACTGCAACGCAGAGGGATCACGTTCCCGTGGTCAGACCTCCAAAATTGACTGGGTAGGGCCCCTGCCCAGGTCAACAAGAGGCAACAAGTACTTTCTCACGGTGGTGTGCCAGTTTACCAAGTGGGTAGAGTGTCTGCCAGCACCCTATGACACTGTCCAAACCACGGCATACCTCCTGATGAACCATATCTTCTCCCGGTTCGGATTGCCACTGAGAGTCAACTCAGACAGACGTACCCACTTCACGGCCGAGATCATGCAACAGATCTGGAAATGCCTAGGGGTACAAGCTAAACTACACATCAGCCACCATCCAATCGCGTCCGTCCAGGTAGAGAGATCGAACCGAGCGGTGGTCGCCATGCTGAAAAAGTATGTGTCTGTTAACCAGAAAGACTGGGATGTGAAACTACCCCTTGTGTGATGGCCATCAGAGCCACCCCGCAGGAATCAACATTGGTGTCCCCTTTTGAACTCATGACTGGGCGGCAGATGACCCTGCCACTACACTTGCTGTATCAACCAGGAGACTCCAACCTTGTCACTGCTTACACCACATTCCAGTACCTTGACGAGCTCCATAGACACTTGAAAACAACTTTTGCTTTTGCCCAGCAACACCTGCAAAAAAGCGCTGAAGGACAGAAAGCATACTACGACCGGAAAGCGTCACACCAGGAACTGAATGTGGGTGACAGGGTCTTGTATTACAGCTTCAACCCGCCACCTCAGATGGGCTCCCAGCGGCTGTCAAAGAAATTCCTGCCACACTGGACGGGACCCCATGAGATTATGAACAATCTCTCCCGAGTTTTGTACCAAATCCAGCTAAGCCGGGGATTGAGAGAACCAGTTCTCAAATGGGTCCACCGTAACCAGATTAAGAGACATGTAGCCACTAGCAGAGAAAGACAGGGAGGGGCCAATGCAAGCTAAACTCAACGGCAGCCATCAAAGCGAAAAGACTGTCCCATCCAACCCGGGACAAACCTCACTGACCTGTTCCCGCTCTTTCTTTTCCCTTTTCCTCCCTATCTCTCTCTCTTTCTGGCCTGTAACAGGATGCTGCTGTGGATTGTCATCCTGTGCCTCCAGTCAACCGGAGGCCAGCCGTCATCAGACATTATCACACCGGGTCCTGCCTCAGGCATTGTATTGAGATAACAACCGGGACTCCTGATCACGAATTGTCGGACGTACACCCAGAATGTATACGTTCGACTCGACCCCTGCAACGTCTACAGAGCACACTACCCCCGCGCAGTAGCCCAGTACAGCTGGGCCGGTGCCCGTTGGACAGAGGACTCCCTCCAGCACGCCAAGGCCGATGTCAAGCACATGCTCAACCAACTTGAGAAGATGACTGTTACCCAGGCGGAATTAGGTGGACACAACCGCCGCTCCAAACATTTCCTGGGAGCATTGCTCGGAGCCGCCGCTGCTGTTGGAACTCTGTTCAACATTGGTATGTCCAGTGTCAATGCAGTAAACATAGCCACTGTGAGACGGCATGTGGCTGAAATTCAGACTGAACTTCCAGAGCTAAAAGAGCAACTCACTACACAGAGTGCATCCTTGCAAACCATTGGAAAGACTTTAAAAGGAACGGTGGTCTTTCTCAACATTTCTCAACAGCGTGCTGTTGAACCAGACCGTGAACTCCATGAAACAGCTGTTCACTTGTCTTCCAGAATGACTTTGCCCAAACGCAGCTGGTTACAGCATTAATGACTGACATGTTACGGGAAGTGAGTTCCTCCATCGACAGTCTAGCCATGGGAAGAATTCCACCATACCTGATACCCTTAAGCCTGGTGCAAAATGTGCTGGCTTCTGCCATCACCACACCCACTGATCCTAGGCAAATCCACCTTGCCTACTCTCTGGGTAGCGCTATTCCCCTTTACGTGGATCCTGAGCAGAAGGAGATGAGTTTCCTCCTGAACTTACCCATTATAGAGTCGAGCCGAATCTACAGACTCAAAGACAGTGTTAATGTGGGGTTCTGGAAGGATAACACTCATATCAAGATACATACCCCTGAGGCAGGGACGATTCTAGGATTTTTTCAACTGGGGGGCACAAGAGGGGCCACGAATGATACAGAGGGGCCAATCTTGTGTTGTTTGAACGGTATATCCAAATCATTTCAAGAGTTCAGTAACCTTTAAAATCAGTAATAAACAGTGATACCCTATTATATTTTAATAGCAGTTATTCACTGCTCTAAATCAAAACAATCAAATACAATTTGTATTAACTTTTCACTTTACAAAAGTGAAAGAAAAACTGCAATAAATAAAATAATCCAATGTTTGAATAGTGTACAACTCACAAATAATAATAATAGAATTTATTTACAATAGCCTTATATAATATATATATAATAGCCTTATTTATATAAATGCAGAATAACATTAATAATTCATAGAAATAAATACACAATTAATGAATTAATATAATATAAATTTAATATAATAAATTGTTTTTGTTTATTATCCACATCCCATTCAATTTGCATAGCAGCAGTTGCAGTAAATTTGCATTGATGAATAAACAAAATCTACTTAAAAAAATGCATTAAATATTTATGTATGACTTTTAATTTGAAAATGTTTCTGGGTGTCATCAAATTACGTTTTGTCAATAACGTCTGTGAAGGGAGGGTGAGAGAGCTAGAGAGAGAGCTTTCCAGGGTGCAGACAGCAATCGCGGAGCACCATGGTGATTTTAGAACGGCAACTGAATTTATGAGAAATCTACAGACGCAAATAGATTAAAGGTGTAGAAAAATAAAGACCTAAATGTGTATCTTGGACTTTTTTTCACCACAAGTCTGAAAGAAGACGTTATTGAAGACAAACAGCCCCAAATCTCAAAATTGACCAGTAAAAAAACGATGTTTTTGCATGTGTCTCACCCATAGACTATAAAAAAAAGTCTCAAGTGTGGAGCGTTAGATAAACATTATATGATTTGTTTCGTCACCTCACTTAAGTGAAAAAAGTCGCTAATCGACTGCATGATTCAATAATGACTTTATTAGAATTGCTATTATACTTTTTTTAAACCATTGCTTTAAATTGCGTTGTTGCCTATATCCCCAGCAAACCGTTTCTCAGAGACAATCTGATGGAATCTGCGGGTTGCAACCCATGATCAGCAACACTCGTTGCCCTGCCAATGCCCAGCCTCGCAGCCAAGTCACCGAGACGGAAGCTGAGATTGTAGGTGATAGATGGCTTGTTAACACTCCAGTACGTACCGCTACGCTGACCTACGACCAGCATGACACAGCCACCAGTGTCAACCTGCTTGACCAGAGCATGTGGATTCAAGTCCCATGAGGGGCCACCCTCCACCTCGATGATCTGGCCTTATACCATCTTCCGAGTGAAGAGTACCAATCAGAACTAGAAATCCCATCCTTCTTCAAGAACTACAACTTCACCCTAGGTCCAGAGTTAGAACTGTGGATTGAAAAAGGGGGGCCTCAGCTCATTGACATTGCTCCTGTCGACGCAGCCCTCCAAGCCTTGTCTTGATTGCCCATCCTGAACACCTCACCTGTTGTCCAAGCTTGGACTGCAGCTGACACAGCACTGTGTATCTCCATGGTTGTCAGCCACACCCTGACCCTTGGTGTGGCCTTAGTCCTATACAGGAAACTCAACGAGATGCGAATCTCTGCAGCCAAACTCAAGACAACCAGGATTGGAAGTCTCCGATGGAAACCCCGAAGGGAATGTACCACACCAGAAACGGATAAGGACCTCAACGAGTCCTCAGCCCTAATAAACACCTGCTATCCGACTGTCAGGATTCACCTGCCATCCGACCATTGTGATGGGTGTTGTCCGATAATGACCACAAGGCATTATCCGACCACAAAGGGGGAATATAACACCAATAAGCGGATGGTATTCAACCATCTGTTCCATATTAATGAATCCTGACTCTCTAACACATTCTGCACTCAAAGACCAGAACATAAGTTAAAGAAAAAAAACAAGGACTTTTGTTTTACAACATCTTCCAACATAACTCACCATGGCAGCAACATCCTGGCGTGGATAATTATAACTCCTTGGAGACTATCCAGAGATACAAGAACTTCATTGTCACGCTGAGATTGGTCTTCACTTTCTCTCTCTCTTCACTTTCTCTCACTCTCATTTCTCTTCCTCTCTATCTCATTACTATTTTTGTTCGTTTATCTTGTTTAAATTGCACTCTTCATTTTGCTATATACTCATATTTACTCCGTGTGAATTGTAGTTATGTACTCTTTAGTCTGTTTTTATTAAATACCATAATTTGCTTGAATTGAATTGTTTTATTTCCCATTGAGATCGAAGTCCCTGAATCGTGTCATCTAAGCTACAAGCTTTGTTTTCTATGAATTAATTTCAGTAATCTAAGTAGTACAGACAAAGAAAATATTGTTTTTCCTGATCAGAAGATTAATATTTCTTGGAGTTTGTAAGAAGGGTATTTTTATTGAATTTTGATAAGGAAGTCTAGCTTCCAGTTCGCGGGACGAACAGATTGTCTAGATTAACTTAAATTAATTCCAGTAAAGGTTACCTTTAAATTATTAAATATTCCCTCTTTGGTTAATTTTATATTTTTAAGCAATAAGCACGTTATATTCATAGACTCATGAATATTCACTACATTTGAGTTAATTATTCCCCAGAAAGTGATTGTTGCTACAGTTGGATGAGAAGTATAAACATATACCATTCCGACACCCTATTGGTTTGTACGCGATCCATCGCACCTGCACATGACACAAATCACATCACACTCCAGCAAGGACATAGCCAGTTTTGGGTTCGTTTATCAAAAATATATATTTCTTAAAAGTAGGGTTGGGTATGGAACCGGTATCCGATCGCCTCAGAGTCAGTCCCCTTAAATTTCATGTGAAATTGTTAGAATATCCGTACCTGTGCAGTTCCTTGTCATAAATACAATTTACAAAAGGTCACGAGGGAGCAGTCGGTTTCCCATCTACTGTAAAGTTTTCGCTTGTCACCGCTAATCACTAAACAGCTGTTTCCTCCAGCGACAATCGAGCCCTTAACACAAACTAGGGCTGCACGATGTGTTGTTTAAGCATCGATATCGCGATGTACAAATCCACGATAGTCACATCGCAGGATGTGCGATGTAGGCTGTCGTAGTTGATCCGTTATTCATTAACTGTATGGGCCAAAGAGTGCGAGCGCGCGGCCGGCGACACACTAGATGCGTAGCATGTCCGTTTTTAATTCGGCTCCCATGTTAACAGGTTAGAGCTTGCAGACTGCCTGCATGAGACGCGAAAACACGTGCATGCTAGAAATAGAGCCGACGCCTATTTATATTGTACCTGTCACCGGCCTGAGAGAGAGAGTGCGCGCGCAAAGCGAGCCCAGGCCGCACGCTCAATGTCTTCAAACAACATGAGCGCTGTCTTGCTCTCTCTCCCTCGCGCATATTAATCAATTGACACAATGGTGTCGATGTTTAAATCATTTAAAATGAGAATGTAAGTGTGCTCACCCCATTTTTGTTTGTAAGAATTTTTTTATTTTATTTCATATCGCAATATATATCGCAGAAAAATAAAATATTGCAATGTAAATTTTTCCCAATATCGTGCAGCCCTAACACGAACGAACACATACTTTAATTACACTTATTTAAATATACTTAATTTAATCATACGTACTTTATACGTACACTATAGTACAACTACAATATACTATATACAATATAGTATACTGTGCAAAAGTCTTAGGCACATTAGTATGTACACTTAAAAGAATGGTGTTTGGCCAGTTATTTACATATTTTGCTGTAGTGTGTCAGTATAAAATATCAGTTTACATTTCCAAACATTCATTTTGCCATTGTCAGACTGCTTGTGCATTCAAAATCGCACTAGATTATTATTATTACAGTTAATGGCAAACTGATATTTCCTTATCAGAGAGATTGACAGAAATACAGTAGAAACATTATGTGTGGTTTTGTATTAAATAATGACCCAGATTGTGAAATACATTTATTAGCCTTAGATTGAGGGAAGCACATCTTGGGAAATGAGACCATCCAAGGTGAAAGCTATGGATTTATTTTAAATATTTGTAATGTTCTTTAACGTTATCCATAGTTTTTTTTTTGTGGTTCTTTTTTTAAAGTATCGGTTCAGGCACCGTTTAGGTGCTGGAACCATTTTAAAATTATTCAAAAGGCACTGGACCTTACTTAAAAGTTATTATTTCTGACTGGCTCATTTACCAAATGGGTGCTTTCTCTTCGTCCTCCACAAATTAAGATACTCTAGGTAGTTCGGTAGTGAGACGTTTTAATATATTAGAGTTTGCGATTGACAACGCGATTGTAAATTTTGTGATAAGAAGGCTGTACCAACTTTTGTAACTCGTTACTCCCCGAACACTGGACATAGCAGATGTATGTAGCGAATACAGGAAGCTATCAATCAAGAAGGTATCAGGATTATGAGTTATTATTATTTATTTTTTTTCTTATTAATCTCTTGTATTTATCCTTCATTTTGACAGCACTAATGTTTATTGTTAGTAAGACTGCCCTGGGTACACCAATGTTCTTGTCTATTGCCCTCACAGATTCCTGCAGCTAATCTTGGATGTACATTTACATTCCATTAAAGGGGGGGTGAAATGCTATTTCATGCATGCTGAGTTTTTTACACTGTTAAAGAGTTGGATTCCCATGCTAAACATGGACAAAGTTTCAAAAATTAAGTTGTACGTTTGAAGGAGTATATCTGTTCCAAAAATACTCCTTCCAGTTTGTCACAAGTTTCGGAAAGTTTTTTTCGAGTATGGCTCTGTGTGACGTTAGATGGAGCTGAATTTCCTTATATGGGTCCTAAGGGCACTTCTGCCGGAAGAGCGCGCGCTCCCGTATAGCAGAGCACTGAGAGCACAACAGACATTAGGCATTTCTCAATGTCAAGGATACTTCCTTGTCAGGACTGATCCTTCCAATTCACTTCCTTCAGAGGCTAGGCGAGACTCCTCTTGAGCATTCGGAGAACACGTAAATGGAACAGGCTAGCAAGTGCACGTAATTGCGTCATTACGTCAGTGAAAAGGTCCGTTTGAATAACGCTGTGAATGGTATCATTAAATTATTTTGGACAACTTAACTAGTTATTTTTGAAAGAAATGCTGATGACGCAACCAAGTTAACAATTGTTAAATGACAGGTCCGGTTCAGTTAACCATTTGTATTTGTATAATTTACAATATGAATATGGTATTAATTTGTACTGGCATTTAAACGTTAAACTTTACTTATATTTACTACAGTTTTAACAAATGTTTGGTAACGTAAATAAAAACCGTTAACGCTCCGACTACGCTAAAGTTGAACATTTTTGAATTTTTGAACTAGATAGCAAAGCTGCACGCATAGGATTGTGGGTGATTTGAGAACACGAAGAGCGCGAAGGATACACATATGCATCCTTTCTTGTGTATGGGATATTCTTCGAACGAAGGACTCTGCACGAGTAAAACTGCTTCAAATATCTCTGTGTTGTTAACTTAGCTTTCGGCGCGTAAGCACATCAAGTAAACAAAATGCGATGTTGTCATCAAACTGCACTTTCCACATGTACAGCTTAAAAAAAAAAAGACGACAAAGTGGAACTTAGTCATTTTCCAATGAGGACAATGTGCAAGTATGTGTCGCTCAGATTCAACAATTGGAGAAAGCCAACTGTTGGACAAAGTTGACGATTTGGAGAATCGAAGTCGACGTTCTAATCTCCGCTTTGTTGAAGTTCGAGAGTCATCAGAAGGCAGTGATATTGACGGCTTTATGTCCCGTTTGATTCCACAGCTTTTGGGACAAGACAACGTTTACACTCCGCTGATCATTGAATGGGCTCATCGCTCTCCGACAGTTCGTCAAAGCGATAGAGCCAGTCCTAGACCTATTATGATCAAGCTCCTTAATTTCCAGGACAAAGTGAAAATTCTTCGTATTGCGAGGGAGAAAAAGAAGTTTGAGTACAACGGGACACGCATATATATCTATCCGGACTTCAGTGCTGACCTGATGAAGAAGCGTAGGAGCTTTGATCCTATTAAACGTAAGCTTCGCAAGCTTAATATGAAATACTATCTTAGATATCCTTGCACGTTGTGTGTTTTTGTTGATGGCAAACAGCAGCGTTTTAGCTGCCACAAGGATGCTGAAGCTGTCTACATGTCATCTCAGACTTCACCAGGATAATTTAATGACTGTCTGAAGAGAGGCTTGATTTTTGGGATAACCAAAGTTTGTTAATAGCATAATTATTATTATTGTGTGGAGGTAGTTTTTTGATGTGAAATATTATTTTGGAGCGCTGGATTCTGTATTACCTCACACAGAGCTACTGTTTGGCATATTGCCTATATTTTTCTTTGCTGTTTGAGTTGAGTTGATGAGACCTATATTATTTGGTTCACTCACTGGAATGCCCTGGAAGATGGTCTCTGGGCAGCTGGGTTAGTCTTGAAGGGTGTCGTGTTTTTATGTTTATATGTTTTGTATTTAAATGTCCTGTTTGTTTGTTTTGTTGTGATCAGTTTATTTGATAGTTTTTGCACATTTGTAACGAATTTTTGGATTCAGTTTTTTTTTTTTTTTATATATATTTGACCAATATTAGATATTTTTCAAGCTGGATAAGGTGAAGGGATTAAAAATCATTCACTTGAATATTAGAAGTTTGGTGTGCAAAATTGATTTACTTCGTGTGTGGGTTGATTTAAATAAGCCTGATATTATCACTATTTCCGAAACATGGCTTAATAGCAATGTTTCAGATTAAGAAATGAATTTAACCAATTACGTTGTCTACAGATCGGATAGGTGCTCCAGGGGTGGAGGTGTGGTTATATATGTTTCTACAGGTCTTGTTTCTGAATTAATTATACCTTCGATTGATCCTTTATGCTTTGAATGTATTTTTGTTAAGGTAGTTTTCCATTTAAATAAATGTATAATCATCGGGAGCATATACAGACCACCCTCTTCACCAGTGGAGTCCTTTAACTGCCTGATATCCACTATTAATTCAGTTTTTGGTAAAAATTAGTTAATTTTACTAGGCGACTGCAATAAGAAATGGTTGGATACGGCATGTGATAAAGAGAAAAATATATTTAATCATTTAAATCTTACTCAATTAATTACTGAGCCTACTAGAATTACTTCTCGCTCACAATCTCTTCTTGATTGGATACTTGTTTCACACCCAAATAGATTTTCAAGGTCAGGTGTGATGTCTGACTGCTTTAGTGGTCATTCGATTATATTCTGTGTATGGAAAATTAAAGTACCTAAATTGCCACTAAAATTAATTAAAATCAGACAATATAAAAAACTGAATTTAGATTTATTTATTCATGATCTGATTTTGGTTAATTGGAATAGATATTATTTAATTCCTAATGTACAAGACACTTGGGATTTTTTTTATACTGACTTTATAAATGTTGTAGATAAGCATGCACCTTGGATAATTGTTAGGGTTAAGGGCAATCATTTTCCTTGGATTGACTCGGAACTTATTAGTTTCTTTAGGCAAAGGGACAAAGCATGGACAACATTTCGTCAGACAAGAAGAAATGCTGATTGGGAAGTCTATAGGCATTTGAGAAATCTGAGCAAAACAAAAACCCGAAATGCTAAGTCTAATTATTATAAAGAATGTCTTTCTTTTCATTATAAAAATCCTAAGCAATTTTGGAATAAAATTAAAAACATTATTAATACATCAAATAAACATTCAGTTAATCAAATTAAAGTTAATAATAATATAATATTAATGACTCCTTATCTATTGCGCAATAATTTAATCAGCATTTTTCTTCAGTTTGGTCTACCTTAGTTTCTGCCTCTTACTTGAATACTGATATTTGTAATGAGACTACATCATGTAATAGTTCTTTTTCATTTGGGCAGATTGCTCCAACTGATGTTCAGAGTGCCATTGATGAATTAAAAGTGACGAGTGGTGAAGGGTTTAGATGGAATTGAAAATAGGTATCTTAAATTAATTAACATATTCTTATGTATCCACTAGCTGATTTATTTAATCGTTGTTGCTGGTGATCTGGAAATGTGCAGGCATTACTCCGCTTTATAAGGGAGGTGATGTACTTGATATTAATAACTATAGACCAATATCTATTATATGTTCTATATCTAAAGTTTTTGAAAAATTATTTATCTATTAATAATATTCTATCATCATCTCAATCTGGTTTTAGGTCTAATCATTCCACAACTACTGCATTACTTAAGTTTACAAATTATGCGTTTTCAGCCTCAGATAATGGTAAGCTTACATGTGCTATTGTTCTTGATTTGACTAAAGCTTTTGATTTGGTTGATCGTTATCTGCTTTTAGATAAACTTCATTTTATTGGTTGTTCAAAAAATACAATTTGTGGTTTAATTCATATCAGCACAACAGGAAACAATGCGTTGTCCTAAATGGGAATAAATCTGATTTCCTGATTCAGCAAAGAGGTGTGCCTCAAGGTTCAGTTCTGGGACCACTTCTTTTTTCTATTTATGTAAATAATCTACCATTACTTCTTAAGAACTGTCAGGTTCAACTTTATGCGGATGATACTGTCATATTATACATGTAGTTCTGATCCTTTACAAATTCAGTTATCTCTTCAATCGGACTTTAATAGTTTACAAGACTGGCTTTTGGCTAATAAATTAGTTCTTAATAAAACCAAATCATATACTATGATTTTTGGTTCTAGATATAAACTTAATTCTAAAACCTGTTCTTGTGTTATTTCATGTAAATACGGTACTCCTCTGCATAGAGTTGACACTATTAAATATCTTGGTGTATGGCTTGATTCTAAACTCTCCTTTAAACCACATATTAATCATGTTTTACGAAAAGTCAATGTTGGAATGAGTATTTTGCATCAATCTCGAAATTGCTTCTCTTATAGTGTTTGTAAGAAACTAGTTGTTCAATTACAGTTTTTCTCAGTCACTTTGGTACATTTCTCAGATCAAATTCTCAAAACTACCTGTTCATTTCTCAAGTTGCAAATGCTTTGGTACATCCATGCAAATGATTATGTACAATTCTCTGTTGTTTCCTACATTATCAGTTGATTATGTCATGTTGATCAAAATGTATTACATTGGGTCTCTGTTGAATAGTCTCACCCCGCACAACATTTAGGCACAAGCCCATAGCATAAGTCTTTATATGCAAAAGGGTTGAACAAGTTATCATAATATGTCAAGCATATTTCTATACTTTCTATATTTCCATTAGACTTTTTTCTAAATCTGTCCTGATTTATTTTTGTGTGCTATTCAGTGCTGTCTTTTCATTTCTGTATCTCAATGACATGTTCTGTCAATAGTTTTCTTCAACTGCTTACACACAAAATTATTACTTGTCACACAATTTCTAAAACCTGACACTCAAACACCAGAACCACACACTAAATCTTCAAAACCATACACACATTTTTGGCCTTTTACTCAGTTTTCAATTTCGTTAAACACTTTTTGCAAAACACAACACACAATTTTCTATGCAACACACAAAAATCTGACAGGAAGTTTCTTGATTTCCTTTTATAAACACAACCAATCAAAATGCCACACTAATTCATCAGTGCCTCACACTAACTCCTCACATGTGCAGACACTTGTTGCTTTACTTAACAACAACCAATCATAACTTTAGTAGTGGCCTATAAATAGGCCTAAGGTCAAGTAAGAGCTTTTGGACAATGGATGCAAACAATACAGACAGAGTAGGAGGAGTTGGAGGGAGAGCCAGAGGAGGAGTTCGACTAAGAGGAGTTGAAAGGGGAGCAAGGGGAGGAACAGGACGAGTCAGAAATGGAGGAGGACAAGGAACAAGAAGAGTGGTC
This sequence comes from Carassius gibelio, assembly GCF_023724105.1. Classification (NCBI taxonomy): domain Eukaryota; kingdom Metazoa; phylum Chordata; class Actinopteri; order Cypriniformes; family Cyprinidae; genus Carassius; species Carassius gibelio. Next base: position 2,581,727 of record NC_068405.1, on the reverse strand, counting down.
TCAAATAAAATTAGGGCTACAGTAGTCGATCATGTGATAAACCATGGTTTAACAATGAGAGAGGATGGACTGAGAGTCCAGCCTAATTTGAGTAGATTTACCTTAGCGGTTTATAATTCGAACCTTTAGAAATGAGAACCTCTTTAGAAATGAGATACTGCTGGCGCCGATACAGGATGGCTGCCTCCGTGACGTGCTCCGCATATGTTTTTGTGTTTTTGTTAGTTTGTCCTGTCTTTAGTTATATTCCTGCCATCAGTTTCACCAGGGAAGAACTGCTGAATATTCGGCAGAACGCACCACAAGATGTTTTTCCGGATTTCAATTATTCAGACGTTTTAGTGAACATTGTTATCGGAGGAGCGGCGGCGCTGATCAAGCGCTTCAGGACGCGCAGACGGGGGAAGCGAGCGGGAGCGCTCGTCAGACTCAGGAAGCGCGGATTTCGAACGCCGTTGCCTAGCATCCATCTGGCAAATCTCCGCTCTCTACCCAACAAAACGGACGAACTCCTTCTGCTTTCTCGGACAAATAAGGATTTCCCACACTCTGCTGCTCTGTGTTTCACGGAAACCTGGCTGAATGACACCATACCGGACAGCGCGCTCCATCTGCCGGACTTTCAGCTGTTTAGAGCGGATCGCGACGCACAATCAACTGGGAAATCACGCGGCAGCAGGACATGCTTTTACATCAATGAACGGTGGTGTACAGATGTAACTGTGTTAAAGAAGACGTGCTGCTCAAATCTCGAAACACTCTTCATTAACTGCAAGCCGTTCTATTCGCCGCGGGAGTTTCATTCATTCATTC
>NC_068405.1:2558816-2580414 GCF_023724105.1 Carassius gibelio | reverse complement strand
GAAACAGGTAGAGCAGCTGCTGCAGTGTATATTCCTCCGTACAATATAAAATACTCAAAAGAGCAACAGATCATATATTTGTTTTTACAACAAACTGATAGCTATATAATTGGCCTTACAATGGATAGAAGAAAAGCAGCCTAACTGTAGTGTAATATGTACAGACTCATTATCAGCTCTGCAAAGTTTAGAAAGTGGAACATCTTTAGCAAGACAAGATATTTTAAATGAAACTTTACAGAAATGATATAGCATAAAGCACTTAGGTGTAAAGGTGAGTTTTTTGTGGGAACCAGCCCATGTCGGGGTTAAGGGGAATGAGGAAGCTGACAGACTGGCAAAGGAGAAAGATCCTGAGATCAATATGAGAGAACAGATGAGTAAAGCTGAAGTTAAGGGGCTGATTGGGACTGAAGTGAAAAAGAAGTGGCAGAGGATATGAGACAATGAAATAAGAGGAAGACATCTGTATAGTATACAAATGAATGTGGGGGTGGAAAGAACAACTGTTAATAACAGGAAAAGGGATGTGATAATGACAAGATTACGTATTGGGCATACAACACTGAATCAAAGTTTATATAAAATAGGTAAACATGAAACTGGTAATTGCGAAAAACGTGGATATCCAGAAACGGTAAATCATATATTACTAGAATGTAAAGCATACAATAGAGAAAGACTGGAATTAGTCCAGCCACTAAAGGATAGGGGTGTGAGAAATTATTCACTTAAGGAAATATTAGGAGAAGGAACAAATTATATAATACACGAAAAGTTATTTACATTTTTAAAGGATACCGAACTGTTAAAAAAGATATAAATTAATAAAATTAATAATAATAATTTTATTTTTCTTTATTATTATTTTGCACCAAGTATATCCAACCAATGTAGTGCTCCATACTCCAATCCAGTAGGTGGCGGACCTTTAGTTGGTTTGCCAACCGCCATTAAAACAACAGAAGAAGAAGAAGAAGAAGAATGATACCCTGAGATTACATTTTTTAACTAAGTGTCTTATGTGTGAAAAAGTGCAAAGCAGTGTTTTTGTTTAAGGTATAGTAACAACAACTTTAAGTTCTGTTACTTTGGTTTAAGCATTGTCTGTAGGGTTCAGTCACACACTTGATGTATTTTACCATACTAAACCGGGCAGGAACACTGAATCTCTTCGGAAGGCAGCTGTGGCCTAATGGTTAGAGAGTTGGACTTGTAGTCTGTAGGTAGCAGGTTTGAGTCTCGGTGCTGGCAGGAGCTGTAGGTGGAGGGAGTGAATGAACAGTGCTCTCTTCCTCCCTCAATACTCATCACTGAAGTGTGCTCGAGCAAGACGCACTGCTCCGGGTGTGTGTGTGTGTGAGTGTGTGTGTGTGTGCACTGCTCCGGCTGTGTGTGTGTGTGTGTGTGCGCACTGCTCCGGGTGTGTGTTAACTTCCCACTGCTGTGTGTGTGCACTGCTCCTGGGGGGTGTGTGTGTGTGTGTGTGTGTGTGTGTGTGTGTGCACTGCTCCGGCTGTGTGTGTGTGTGTGTGTGTGCGCACTGCTCCGGGTGTGTGTTAACTTCTCACTGCTGTGTGTGTGCACTGCTCCTGGTGTGTGTGTGTGTGTGTGTGCACTGCTCTGGGGGTGTGTGTGTGTGTGTGTGTGTGTGTGTGCACTGCTCCGGGTGTGTGTTAACTTCTCACTGCTGTGTGTGTGCACTGCTCCGGGTGTGTGTGTGTGTGTGTGTGTGTGTGTGTGTGTGTGCACTGCTCTGGGTGTGTGTGTGTGTGTGTGTGTGTGTGTGTGTGCGCGTGTGTGTGTGTGCGCACTGCTCCGGGTGTGTGTGTGTGTGTGTGTGTGTGTGTGTGTGCACTGCTCTGGGGGTGTGTGTGTGTGTGTGTGTGTGTGCGCACTGCTCCGGGTGTGTGTGTGTGTGTGTGCACTGCTCCGGGTGTGTGTGTGTGCACTGCTCCGGGGGTGTGTGTGTGTGTGTGTGTGTGCACTGCTCTGTGTGTGTGTGTGTGTGTGTGTGTGTGTTCACTGTTCCGGGTGTGTGTTCATTTCTCACTGCTGTGTGTGTGCACTGCTCCGGGTCTGTGTGTGTGTGCACTGCTCCGGGGGTGTGTGTGTGTGTGTGTGCGCGCACTGCTCCGGGTGTGTGTGTGTGCACTGCTCCGGGGGTGTGTGTGTGTGTGTGTGTGCGCGCGCACTGCTCCGGGTGTGTGTGTGTGCACTGCTCCGGGGGTGTGTGTGTGTGTGTGTGTGTGTGCACTGCTCTGTGTGTGTGTGTGTTCACTTCTCACTGCTGTGTGTGTGCACTTGGATGTGTTAAATGCAGAGTAGCAATTCCAAGTATGGGTTACAATACTTGACAAATGTCTTCACTTTCACTTTACAGTGGAATTAATTTAACATTTGTACAATTTTCATTTAAAATATTAATTGCAAAGGATATATGTATATGATATTGTAGCAAAAATTCAAGCTGTCCTTGTGGACTTCTGGGAAAAATTATACTGGTGCAACAGAATATTTTATACCTGCCCAAGGAAGGAGCACAAGGACTCATGAATTTACAAAGCAGTACCGATGCTTTTCGGTTGCAGTTTCTACAGAGATTTTTTTTATTTTTTTTTCCAGATGTTAAAAGATTACAACTCTGGGACATGACTCCCAATGCTCAGGACATTTTTCCCTGTCTAGAGATTTTACCTTCTCTTGATGGATGTACAACTTTGCTTTTAAAGAATTGGCGATCTTTGTGGTTTGATTTATTGTCAACTAAAGGTAATTTGTTGTACAGAACTTGTGTTATCGCTTTTAATGAGACATATTTTGAAAGAAAGGTTGATACGCAAAAAAAAAAAGGTTAGATGAAAATGTAAAACCTGAGTGGAGATCTCAATATAAGCCGCCATTATCAAAGGAGTTCAGGGCATTTACAGTGGAGAATCCTTCACGGTAGCATTGCTGTAAACTCTTTTATTTCTGTTTTAAATCCAGGAGTTAGTTTGGAATGTCCCTTTTGTTTTCAAAGGGAAACAGTTTTTCATGTTTTTATGCAATGTTCTAGATTTTAGCTGTTATTTAAGTTATTAAAATAAATATTTAACTGTGGTAAAGGTGTTTTTATTTTTATTTTCTGAAAAGTTTTATTCTGGGTTTTAAATGTAGTCGGAACGAGGTATGTCTGTCAATTTTTTTAATTTTGTTTTGGGTCAAGCAGAATTGGCAATAAATATACCAGTAGGATGTCTCACCATTGGATGACTTTTCATTGTAATTGTCATTTTTATTTAACTATTTATGCGAACTGTAGCCCCAGATGGTTAGGGTTAGGGATGATGGGTTTGCTGTAAAGACTGTGTTTTTGTCACAAAGAAAAGTCTTTTCGATCTCAATAAAACATTCTGTAAAGCTGCTCCCAGAGTCTGATCTGGATCCTCTTTAAATGCATCTGTCGGGTCATCTGAGCTCCTCCGTGACCCAGCTGGCCTCGGATCGGACAATAAGACAATGGAGCCCATTATAACATGAGATGCCTCCTTGCTCGGATCACAGTCCTTTATTCGGCGCTCGAGTGACGTCAGCGGGAGTGGAGTTCAGTCCGTGGCCGCAGGGGGGCGCCAGACTCCGGCGATCAGCTCCGAGAGAAGCCGCTTCTTCTGTTACTGTTCCCTCTGCGTTCATCTCTCAGAAATCATGATCAGTGTACGAAATTAATCTTTCTATTTCTAGTATTACAGTTATTACAACGGCGCATTACAGCCTGACATTTGACCCCAAACCGATTTTTAGATGTTTTAGAACGTTGTCCTACATAAACAATGTCATCCTCTGAAATACAGAATAAAACAAATACAAAAAATAGGAAAAGGGATACATCCTTCAATTTCAGAATATCATATAAGAACCGGGGGACTAAAACTTTTTGAATCTGAAAATCATGGTAAATTTATCTTATTTTGTCTTCTGGGACACATGTAAGTATCTTCTGTAGCTTCTGAAGGGCAGCACTAAATTATAACATGCATTTTGTATGATCCCTCTTATTTTGGTAAATAACATTTAGCAGATTCTGCAAAGGGGGATGTACACTTTTGACTTCAACTGTATTTCCTTATCTTAAAACTGTTTTAACTGTAAATTAATATAGAACAGGCAATGTGTGACAAATTCACAGATATATATATTTTGTAACATTTCTTCCCAGATCCAGTCAATGACTGTGGAACAATGTAACGAATGATTTTCTTTAAGGCTCTTCTTCGGAAAGCGACTCAGTGTTTCATTGTTTCTGGAGGAGCGGGCTGAGTGACGTCACCCGGGGGGGGTCAGGGAGGAGAGGCTGCTGTCTGCGAGCATCGATGACATCAACGAGCTCAAGATACTCCGGAGGCTTCTGCAAATGGAGGCTGTGTCTGAGAACGGAATATGATGCTCGAGTCTCTCTTCAAAGGCACCTTCGCGCAGGTAAACACGGCTTTTATTTTAATTTTATTATTTTATTTGTACATGTAGAGAAAGGATCAGATGCCGGTATTATATGTGCTCTCCCGGGGAGCAGAAGAACACCGGATCACCTGCGCTGTTCTGTGTTGTTCACAGAGTTATTGATGAGAAGGAGCAGATGATTTCTTTAAGTCTTTATTTCGGCTCGTTGTTCGGTCTCATCCGGACGCGTTTGCGCCTTTGTTCGGGTTTGGCTCCAGATTCTCTCCGGATTCACATCTAACCTTCGTCTCGGAGCGGATCCGGGTGGAAACGGGCGAGGATTGAAGTGAGGTGTGTTTTCTGACCTGCTCCGCGATCATAGCTGAGAATAACAGAGAAATATGAAGGAAAATTACTGAGCAGTTTGACTGGGAACAAAGCCTGTCTGGGATCGAACACCATCGCCTTCCTCCTGATGCAGACCCAGATAACAAATAACACATTACTACCAGCACAAATATATCATTTCTACAATTGGTAAACCGCAACAATACATGAATTATAAACAAACACAGACAGAACCTGCTCTTTAATTCAGTTTTAATGAGCTGCTAAAAAAAGCAAACTATAATTGTGAAGAAATGTCTAGAACAGAAAACAGTACAATAATATATGAGTGGTTGCCAGGTGTTGCTAAGGTGATGTTTTATATATATATGTGTGTGTGTGTGTGTGTGTGTGTGATTGCACAGTTGTTTTATTCACCTCCCTGCTTGGTTCTTGTTCTGTTTGTTACACTCTCTCTCTCTCTCTCTCTCTCTCTCTCACACACACACACACACACACACACTCTCTCTCTCTCTCTCTCTCTCTCACACACACACACACACACACACACACTCTCTCTCTCTCTCTCTCTCTCACACACACACACACACACACACACACACACACACCTTCAGCATGAGTGTGTGGCCGGTGGCTCATGGAAACGAGCATCAGCAGTTCCTCGCTGTAGATCTCATGGGTTTCTCATAATGATCTCAGCTGTAGCTATTTGTGGACATCAGTGTGAGTGAAAATCCTGCCAAAGTCTCTCGATGGGATTCATCCATCCGCTGCGGGAGAGTTTTAATATCACTTTATACTGCATTAAACGTCCAAATCTAAAGAGTGAGATTCAAATCACGATCAGATCACATCTGTTCATCCACATTATATTTTTTAGGCTTTTGTCAAAAGAGTAGATTTTCAGATTTTGTCTTTATATTTACACATTTAGAAGATGCTTTTATCTAAAGTGATTTACAAATAAGGAATACGACAACCGCTTCATCTTGCATAAATAAACACAAGAATATAAATGCTTGTAATATAAAATGAATCATTTTTAAGAATAGAACAAATTAGAACAATTAAGGAATCTGCAAAGCAAAGAAGGTTTTAATCAGGATGCAGTTAAGTGTTGGCAGAAGAGATGAGTTTTCAGCTTCTATACGTTTAGATATTTCAGAAACACTTGAAAGCTCTGTTCATTTACTAAATCATCAGACATATGTTTTCTCTTGGCGAGCGATAAAACAACAGATGCACATTGAATATCATGAGGGGGCTGTAAGAAACCACAGAGCAACTGCATCACATGCTGAAACTGCTCAGAACACCTTGAAAAGGTTGGATATTCCTTACACAGCCTGGTGTGCATGCAGAACACGTGTGTTTAACAGTGATGCTCGTATCACTGTGTTAATAAACCCCTGACTCTGGCCGGCCGAGGCTGTGGTTTAGCGGTCAGACAGGTGAGTTAGCCTCACACAGACCTGTCAGGACGCTTCTGAATAACACGGCTCTGTTTACTGCTCAGAGCAGTGCAGATACACCGCAGGCTTTGAGCTGCATCAGTGCATTCAACTTTCCACATGATTTGAACTGAAAGCGCAGTGGTTTCTCTGTGAGCTCAGGACGAGTGTAGCGTGTCGTTATTTGTGATTGTGTTTCTGACCCGCCAGCATTGATTCGCTTGTCTCTGATTGGTCCAGAGCAGTTTGACGGACAGGAGCGAGAGATTGAGGCAGAGATGTGGAGAAGATGGCCGACTCGTGTTATTTCAGACAAACACTTCCCAATGCTTTTGGGAATACAAGGTAGATTCGCTCAGCATCCATGTGCCAAAATGTCTGCTGATGGCGACGATCTGCTTATTTGCTGTTTTTACTGTTTCTGCTGTCTCTTTCCCATGGATCCTGCTAATGTGTAACCTTGAGAGCGTTTTACCCAAAAGACTGAAGCAAAGACAGACTGTATTGTGATATACAGTAAATTTAAACAAGTCATTTGGCTGTTAATGTTCATAATAGACTTGGAGGTGGAGCCATGTGACACTCCTGACATCTGATTGGCTGCCCCAAAACCTCTTTAGTGCTGACAGTTTGATGAGTGACATTTCATTTCAATGACTGAGAAGGAAGCATTTCTTTGTTAATTTATTAATGTTGAATAATTACAAGAATCTTAACACTTGAGGCAAGATTCAGAAGAATAAAGTTAAAGGCACGATAAGGAACGCTGCTCAAAATCCTGTAGTTTTCCATTAAATGACATTATACACTGCTAAAAATGATCTTCTTACTCTGTATTTATCTTGTTTTCTAGTACAAATATTTAGACATCCTTGTATCAAGATGCATTTACTTTACAGGTAAAATTACTTGCCTTTTTAAAAAATTACTTATAAAATTATTTGCTTAAAATGATCAAAAATGATGTGCCAATGGAGCAAGAAAACCAATCGTGTTAAGCCTTTGAATTAAGATGAGTTTTCTGACCCCATTGGCAGATATTTCTGCTCATGTGATTCCTCCTGTTCACACGCAGCAGATTATCCGTTTGGGACAGCACATCCGGTTTGTGTTTGGAATGGATTGATGAATGTATACCAGTGTGCAAATTCGCTGTGTTGACCTCTGACCTCAGCAGATTGGGTCACATTATGAAGCTGAGGAACAGTGAATAGATGAAGGTTTATGTGCTGAGAGCAGATGTCCTATCGTTCTGTTCCTCATTTGCTCTTTAATATTGATCTTTTGGCCTTGAAATTTACAGACTTCATTCACAAAAGCAGGTGACATCAATCCATGCGGTCAATAACTCGTCACTCAATGTCCGGCAATCACAGAGAGACCTCGGGATAAAGACCTCAGGCTTTTGGGTGTTCACAAAACACAATGATTCAAAGCAGCTTTAGATTTCAGAGAAGATTGTGTCAAAGTAATGTTCATATGGAAGTAATAAAGCTACCGTTCCTCTGCTATTAATGCACACTGCAGAAAATTATCTTCTTTCTTAGTATTTTTGACTTGTTTTCTAGAACAAATATCTAGATAATATCAAAGATTCTAAATCAAGATACTTGAGATGCAAAATAAAGAATCTGGAATCAGAATGAAGTGAGTTTATGCTTAAAACAAGCACAAATATCTGCCTTTAATTCAAAAGGAAACAAGTGTAATTTTCTGACCCAATGGCAGATATTTGTTTTTGTTTTAAGCATAAATTCACTTTATTATGATACATTTCCTAGAAAACAAGTAAAAGCATTTTATATATACATTTAAATTCTAAAGAGAGTGGGACCCAACACCGACCCCTGAGGGACACCCTGCCGCAATGGAACAGTCTGACATCTGTTTGAAGAATAGACAAGTTGAGTGTGTTCTGAAAGATATGATTCAAATCATTTGAAAGCTACACCAGAAAGACCAAACCACTTATGTAATCTGTCCAGTAGTATAGTGTGACATTCCAGCGATTCAAGAATGTTTCGATATTTGTTACAGAAAACAAGAAGAAAATCATATTTTTCAGTGCAGTGATTACAGCTGGTTATTGTAGAGATTACAGTATAATTATAATAATAATCAGCCAAATTTGGCATCTTTGCAAGGATTGGTCCGTCGACAGAAGGAACCTCAGGGTGTCCAGACCGTCTAAAGAGTGATTTGTGCATTTCACTCCTCCTATAACTCCATCTGTGTTTGAGCGTCTGTCTCGCTGCACAACCTGATCCTCGACGAGCTCAGAAAACACTGTTCTTACTGTAATGTGCGATATGTGAGCGGAGCACAGGGAGATTTACTGGAGATTCACTCCTGCGCTTCTGCTGTAATTACCATTCAGCTTTATTAACAGTCTGTGTTGAAATACCAAATCCATTAAACATGATTCACTTTGTGTTTCTAGAAGATTCTGATTCTTGAAGATAAGTTAATGAGGTGGGGTTTTATGTGTGTTTTTAACATGTTAATTGTAAGTTTAAATTATATTAAAAACAGAAATAGTTTGAGTCATGTTTGCGGTGAACTGTTCATCTAGAAACACTGAATCACACTTGATGATGTTCAGAGCTCTCTGAGTCTGTCAAGCTGCTCATCATTAATGGCAGTTCAGCTTTTCATAGTTTACCAGCTACTAACTAACACCAGGTAACCACACGGACACTAACATGGCTCTCATTTCATTCCTGTTAGCTGGATCCTCGTCTCGGTTGCTGTGATGTCCTCAAGACGTGTCACATTTGTCCTTGTTCATCGCTGATGTATTTTTAATGTTTCATTTTGTGAGAACTAAAGATATAAGTGTGGTGGCGGCGGGCATGATTTATTAAAGATAAAATAATAATCCAGGAGAGCGAATCTGCCGTAGGTCGCAGTGGCAGCCAAGCACCTGATTTATTTAAAATGACTGCGATGGAGCACTGCTCACAAACACTGAACTTTAACACGCTTAAATTGATGCACAGAAAGATCCGCTTTATAGCTGCTTGCCCTGAGAATTATGATCCAGAAGCAATTTGGACAAATTGGCCAGAGCACAATATACAAACACACACACATTCTTACTCTCTCTCACACACACACACACACACACACACACACACACACACACACACACACACACACACACACACACACACACACACGCACATGCATTAAGGGTAATACCTTCATACTGCTGGTTTGTCAGAAGTTGCTACAGAAAGAAAATCCAGCCAATCAGATTTGAGCTTGCTGGGTTGAGAAAGTGCAGTCTGTCAGTGGAGTGTGTCGTGTTCAGATGCAGGTGTGTGTGTGTGTGTGTGTGTGTGTGTGTGATGGATGTCAGTCAGCCTGTAGGTCAGTCTGAGATCAGACGAGCTCGTTACCGGCCTCTGATTAACACAAGATGAATGAGACGGCCAGGAGAAGCGTGACGCAGCAACAGAACCACGAGACATGAGCAGGACTGTTCACTTTGCTCTGTTTAAATGGAAATTTGATGCCCACCAACATGCAACAAAATTTGTATTTTGATTAAAATGATCCAGCTGTGTTTCTCTTTTGTGCTCAGCAGGATTTGAACTGTGTGTGTGTGTGTGTGTGTGTGTGTGTGTGTGTGTGTGTCACATTGCTTTAAAGTGATAGTTCAGCCAAGAATGACCATTCTGTCATCAGTTATTCACCCTCATGTTGTTCCAGACCTCTATCACTGACTGTTTTCTGTGGAACATAAAAGATAACATGCCGAAGAACATTAGTAACCAAAAAGTGTTGAACCAAAATTGTTTGTTGACAGAATGCTCATTTTTTGGGAGAACAATCCCTTTAAGGCCTGAGTGCATAAATGTTTTAACAATCATTATTACATAATCATGTATATCTAACATGGATAGGTCTCTAAATTGTCTCAACCGTATGAAACTGTCCAGATATTTTAAAAACAATTAAAATGTAATCAAATAAGACACATTTCGTTTATCCGTTGGAACTTGGAAGGGTGTTTCGAGCGGCATCATTTTTCATGTTTTTCATCACCATCATCACTTCTGTTCTGGCTCATCCTGGTTTCGATATGTTGATCTCAAAATGTCTTCATTTTCATCATCTTCAAAATCAGCGTTTTGTTCGCTGAAAGCTTTGTCATCTGATCCAGCAGTAAATGACTCTAATGTTTAATTGTGAATCACAGAGGCATCCCGATGTCTCAAAAGGCTAAACAAGATTGTTTTTCTTGCTCCACTGCCAGATATTTTTCCTCTTTTTAAGCAAAAATTAACAACATTTTGGTCTTTTTTTCAAGACGTAATATCTTGTAAAGGAAATGCATCTTGATTCAAGAATGTTTAGATCTTTATACTAGAAAAGAAGACAAGCATGCTGTAGTGTCCGGAGACGGTGGAGGTTCAGATGGAGGAGGGTCTCTGAAGACAGCTTCCTCCGTGATCTAATGTTGAGACGAGTGACTTGATATTGGATCTGTTCTTTGGCTTTAATCAATGTGTTTTCTGTCTCTGTGTGACAAGGAGTGAAAGAGAGATTTGTGCAGCCGGACGCTGAATATACGCAGTGTTTCTTACCGGCTTGGATTCTCTCGGGTGGAGCTGACGTGTGTCCTAACAGCAGGTTATAGAGGAAGAGCCGGTCTTTGTGAGGCATGTTCCTGCTGCAGAGCGGTCGTCCTTCTGCTGATGCTCTGTCTGATATCACTGGATTGACTCATTCCCTCACCCCTTTCTTTACTTCCGAACACGTGTAGGTGTGCATTAATCTGTGTTGAAGCGATGCGGATCAGGATTCAGAGGCTGATTGAGCTTTAGTTCAGAGTCGATGATGAGAGTCTGTAAGCGTGTTATGACCGTTATTATCTTACTGTTCATTTAGCAGAGCTGTCCTCTGTGTCCGATCCGTTCAGAGTAAAACCCTCCGTTATTCATTACCTCCTGCACTCATTCAGGCTTCAGCCGTCAGTTTTCTGGTGTTTGTGACGCGAGTCTCTTGAGTCTTTCTCATCTGGCCCTGTTTCTGCCCAAGGTCGTCGCTCGCTGGTTTTACTGAAGAAGTCTTGTGCAATCAGAGACACACACGCTCCTCAGGTTTGAGCCGGTGTTGTTCTTTGAAGCATGATCTGCAGGGGATTTGCTTCATTTGGTCTTTAGTCTGGGCTTCAGGAGCCACGGTTAAACTCACCAGCACTGAATCTGGATCACACAGCTGTGATAAACCACTCTCTCAATAATCCAACATAACGCTGTTGGTCATATGATGTCTGAATCTGATAATATTCACTCATGTTAGATCTTGGATATTGTTTTATGAAGCTTCACATCCAAGCAAAAGCGTGTAATCTAGAGTGTATTCATGTGTAGGGTTGACTGTAATGGGTTTATCAATGGCTAATGTCAATATTGGTATTTAGAGATCAGGTGATCCTAAGATAGATATATATATAATTATTATACAAGATTTCGCCAATACCAAACATCAATCTTAATAACTACAATTAATTTTGTATTTAATCATTTATAAGTGATACATAATTGTCCATGAAGGTCAGGTGCACATACAGTAAGCAAGTTTTCTTTATAGATAAAATGAGCCAAAAAAAGATTGACCTCAGACTGAAAAGTCTAAAAATGTTAGATGCCCATGAGATGGATGCAATATTAATGCAATACTAGAATTTGCAAAGTTAAGGCATGAACACTGGACAGCGAAATGATCAGAAAGACAGGTGGAGAAGAAAAGATGCATATGAACTGAAACAGAATTAAGAATTCAAGAAGAATTAGGTGTGAACCATCAGGAAACACTTCCAGAACTGCAACCGTCCTGGAGTCTCCAGAAGAGCAAGGTGTCCGGTTCTCTTCACACCGGACTCATTTCGTTCGGCTGAATCACACTAGACTTGGTTGTTTGTTAGGGTTGATTGGCTCTTGGTGTGGTTGATTCGTCGTGAGAAACCGGTCCGACCTAACGGACCAAAGAACCAAGCGGTATCATAATTCATAACAGGAAGTCAGTGTCTGATTTAGTGAGTGAGAATATGTGTAACTGCAGTCAAAAACCAATATATATCATATATGATGTCGGTAAAAACCCAAGTAATCCATACATACAAAGAAAACGAAACAAAAAAGTTCAGAAATGAAGTTGTGTATCATAATGGAATGAGACATGGAAAAAGTATTGAACTAATGAAATGTATTTAACCCTTTGTACAAAAGCCTTTGTTGGTAGTGACAGCTTCAAGATGCATCCTGTAAGGAGAAACTAGTAAAAATATTAAATATAATGAAATATAATTCTACATATATATATATATATATGCTATAGTGGGAGTGTCAGTCAGATGCATGTTTAAATGCATGTGCTCTTATTTCAGTGTTGTTAATGTTGAGGTTAGTCAGCGGTTACTGAGAGCAGGAGTAACAGCTACATTAATAAGTGTTTGTCAGGACCGCTATAAAGACATAACAAGCCTGGAGTGAACTACTCAATCCATCTCAATGAATGACCCAGAGGAATGTAAACAAGTGAACTCTGACCAATCAGAGGAGAGATTTACTCACATGTGACCTGCATAAACACAGTTTGGTTCACTGTGCAGTGTTGCCTTGTAAGAAAGTGCAATATTGTAACAAGTTTAGTCCCTTTTTCAGAACAAAGCAACAATCTACAGGTCTGAAAACACACTTAGATTAGCTACAAAATCCTAAAATGTATATACCTGTTTACCTGTATATTAGTGCTGTCAAATGACTAATCGCAATTAATCACTTTCAAAATAAAAGTTTTTGTTTACATAATATATGTGTGTGTACTCTATACGTTTATTATGTATATACTGTATAAATGCACATACATGCATGTATATATTTAAGAATATGTATAAAAAAATTATAATGTTTCTAGATTAAACATATATATGATATAAATTATATGATTATAAATGTAAATATTTTCAAAATATATACTGTATGTGTGTCTATTAATATATACATAATAAATATGCACATTAAACATATATTATGTAAACAAAAACGTTTCTTTTGGATGCGATTAATCACTTGACAACACTAGTATATATATATATTGAGTGTGTTAGGAATGTCCACCTTATATTAGCACAACAATTGTTTGGTTTTTTTAACTAACATTGTTTTAGTGTTTTTATCTGAAAATGTCTAAATATCAGTTGATTGTCATTATTATTAGCTGACGAGATGTAGCTCTTCACACCTCGTTAATGCAGATTGTGTGTCTGGTGTTTATCCAATCAGAATCCAGGTTTGTTTGGCCAGCTGTATCAGTTATGGCCATAATCAGCATAATTTGTATGGTGGACAGAAACCGCAGTACTGACCTTCAGAAGGATTTTACCTGCTTTTTGTCACCAAATGTATCCGCATCACCTGCCTACGTTCCTCTCTCCGTCTCATGTGTTTTTCCATGTGTGTTTCACGGATGCAGCATGACGCCGCACCATCTGTCCACGGTAAACACGCCAAGAGTCCCAGAGAACACGCTCTGATTCCAGTCCTGGAAAGCGCTCGGTCTGATGGTCTGTATGAAGGACGGTTGGGTTTTCTGCTTGTGTGAGTTATATTTCATCTCTGGACGGTTTCCAGCTGTAGCCTGCAGGGTTTGAGCTCTGCGTCAGAACAGCCGTGTTTCTCCATTTGTTCTTCAGGATCAAAGACTCTTATGTTAAACAGAATTTCCTCCTCCTCACACTGGAGCGGTGTCTTCTGCTCACACATACTCCATTGCTCATTTATGTGCACTATAATAAGAATTTATTAGCAAAAACGCACATCTACATTTTTTTAATGTTCAAAAATCATGTTTTTTTATTGTTATCATGCTTTTACTGTGTAAGTTAGCTGTATTTTTTTTACCTAATTAAAATAACCCAACTGCAGTTTGTTTGAGATTAATTGGAATGCACAAGGAAAAACATGATTTTTTAAAAATATTGATAATCTGTTTTTGCAAATGAACTCTTCGTATATACTCAATGTACTGAAAAAAGAGTGTTACTTACTTAAGGTAAGTGTTTTAATAAAGCTTAATAAGAAAAAAAAATACCTTTATGACTGGTTTTGTGCTCCAGGGCACATGGCAATTTAACAGTTAATGTACAACAGAAGATCTCGGTGTGTGTCCAACGGTTCTGGTGAAGGGACTCTCAGAGCAGCTCTGGAGAAGAAGTTCATGTGCTCATATATTAAGACTCAGACACTTGTGTGTTTGAACCCCCTGACTGACTGCACTGTTTTGTAAATCCAGTCAGATGCAAATTTGTTTTTTTGTTTTTTGACATTGACGTGTGCATTTACAATTACAGACTACATTGTAACCTGAAGTCATATTTGCACTCTGTATGCTCGTTACATGTGTTTATACAGCTTTGGCTTGACTTCCCAGTGAATATGAGCGCTGATGCAGCTGTACTCTGAATCTCGACAGACGCTGCGCTTCGGGGTCGTGGCTGCAGCTTGTTTGTACAGAAACTGGAGTGTTTCAGCTGTTGAGCATTAGTATCATTTTCACACACATCTGCACTGGCGCAAGCTTCATTTAACATCGATCAGCCGCACAATCTGCTTCCACCACCCTCCGTAAGCGGCTTGCGGCCTGCGCTAACCAAACGTCCGTCATTTGTCTGTCTGTTGACCCGTGGCCTGTGGCTCCGCAGATGTCCTCCTGACCCGCAGCAGCTGGAGGCTCGTTCCCGCGCTCTATGACGGCCAATCAGTGCACACTAATCCTAACCCACTCAACCACTTCAGCTCACTCAACTACCCACCGAAACAGTGTTCAGAGCTGGTTTATACTAACTAATCAAACCACGGCGAACCCTCGAGATTCTGCTTGACCCACATCAGAGAAAATAATCAAATGCCAAGAAGCACAAGGGATTAATTCACTGGAGAATTACAAATAGGCATTGCTATATGTTTTATTTCATTTACTCTGCAAAAAAAAAAAAAAAAAAAAAAGCTTTTCTATCTTAGATTTTTTGTTTCGTTTCCAGCCAAAATATCTAAAAATTCTTAAATCAAGAATGATTTTCTAGATGAGTTAAAATGATAATCTTGTTTTTTTGAGCAGTTTCTGCATTGAGATGTGCAATATATGAAGTATTTGACTCTCATTGTGTTGATGTAAACTTATGTTACACAGATCTCTTTACCTGCTTGAGCCTCAACGCTGACCTGCAGCAGTGCTTCTGGACTTTGACTTTTATATACTCTTTGGTTTGTTTGTTGTTTGTTGTTCTCATTATTCTCAATAGTAATGTCCATAGCCACAATCCAATGATTGTCGTAATTAATCAGCATCATAACTTAAACATACATCATTTCAACATCATTTATCACAGCATTTTTAAAAGCTAAAGTAAAGTGTTTAATTGTCAAGAAAACTATGTCATTATAAAGATATTTCCCCAAAATAGGCTTCATCTTTTTTATGCAAATGTTAAAATATTTTGTTTTTCTTTTGATTTTTTGCATGCAGTTTAAATTGTAATGCTTCAGGTAATGAATGGCATCATTGAGCCTTCGTTTGACCTCACGGTCACATGACAACAATCACATCTGCTGGCTGTTTGGATGGTTGCCATGGAAACCATATTCCCAGGTCAGGAAGCAGACAGACTGGCTAAACCGACCGTCTGCTAGCTGCCTCCCGTCACAGAGGTCAGTTAATTCTCAGCACATAGAGACTCTTTCACCTAGATATCACACTATAGAGACTGTGTCTGTTCCCCGAACTAGAAAATACAAAAAACGTCCAAACCAAGTTAAGATTAACAATTTAATTGAGGTTCAACAAACAAAAGACATGCAATATGGATAAACAAATGATAAAGCTTGGCTTATTGAATATCAGATCCCTTTCTACGAAAACACTTGTTGTAAATAATATGATAACTGATCATAATATAGATGTGCTCTGTTTGACAGAAACTTGGCTAAAACCTGATGATTACATTATTTTAAATGAGTCCACCCCCCAAGATTACTGTTATAAACACGAGCCGCGTCTAAATGGAAAAGGGGGAGGTGTTGCTTCAATTTATAACAACATTTTCAGGATTTCTCAGAGGGCAGGCTTCAAGTATAACTCGTTTGAAGTAATGGTGCTGCATATAACATTATCCAGAGAAACAAATGTTAATGATAAATCCCCTGTTATGTTTGTACTGGCTACTGTATACAGGCCACCAGGGCACCATACAGACTTTATTAAAGAGTTTGGTGATTTTACATCCGAGTTAGTTCTGGCTGCAGATAAAGTTTTAATAGTTGGTGATTTTAATATCCATGTTGATAATGAAAAAGATGCATTGGGATCAGCATGTATAGTCATTCTGAACTCTATTGGTGTTAGACAACATGTTTCAGGACCTACTCATTTTTGAAATCATACTCTAGATTTAATACTGTCACATGGAATTGATGTTGATAGTGTTGAAATTATTCAGCGTGATGATATCTCAGATCATTATTTAGTTTTGTGTAAACTTCATATAGCCAAAATTGTAAATTCTACTTCTTGTTACAAGCATGGAAGAACCATAACTTCTACCACAAAAGATTGCTTTTTAAGTAATCTTCCTGATGTATCCAAATTCCTTAGCATATCCAAAACCTCAGAACAACTTGATGATGTAACAGAAACTATGGACTCTCTCTTTTCTAGCACTTTAAATACAGTTGCTCCTTTACACTTAAGGAAGGTTAAGGAAAACAGTTTGACACCATGGTATAATGAGCATACTCGCACCCTAAAGAGAGCAGCCCGAAAAATGGAGCGCAGCTGGAGGAAAACAAAATTAGAGGTATTTCGTATTGCTTGGCAGGAAAGTAACCTATCCTACAGAAAAGCATTAAAAACTGCTAGATCCGATTACTTTTCTTCTCTTTTAGAAGAAAACAAACATAACCCCAGGTATTTATTCAATACAGTGGCTAAATTAACGAAAAATAAAGCCTCAACAAGTGTTGACATTTCCCAACACCAGAGCATTAATAACTTTATGAACTACTTTACTTCTAAAATCGATACTATTAGAGATAAAATTGCAACCATTCAGCCATCAGCTACAGTATCACATCAGACAGTGCACTATAGACCCCCTGAGGAACAGTTCCACTCATTCTCTACTATAGGAGAGGAAGAATTGTATAAACTTGTTAAATCATCTAAACCAGTGGTTTTCAACCTGTGGGTTGCGGTGGTATTGCAGGTGTGCCGCCAATTACTATTAAAATAAATAATATTGTTAAATATATGTAAAAATGTCTAAGTCATAACATAACATAATTTCATATATATATAATTAAATAACAAAAAATAAATGTTAAACTGTTACTATACTTCCACTATTCGAGCTCGCTGATTGGTTTAAGAATAAACCACCAATTTATCTTAGATATTTTTGCTGCATATGCTAAAGAACAACAAATTCAAAAATTCATACATAAATGGCTGTTGTGTTTCCTCCTGACTGCTTGCTCCGGTGACTATCTACCCGCTGCCGAGCTCTGCCTGGATCTGGTTTTCCCGTTTTGCTGAGTGGTGCCAACTCTGAGCGAGAGTTATTTTCTGTTCATTTCCAGTCCATTCTAGGGCTGTGCGATTAATAGAAATCATCGTAAAATCACGATTTGAGCTTTCGCGATTTATAAATCGCTTTATAGCACGATTTTCTGCTGCCCTGACCTCCCGTAGTTTGCTATCCGATCCAATCAGAATGCAGCGCCTCTAGCACAAGAACAGAACAGACTGGGCATATACCTAACTCCAGGTTCACACACTGTCTGGGATGCACCTTTTTTTCCGAGCCCATGTTAACGGATCCGAGAGTTCACACGGTAAAAGGCTAGAAATAAAAAAAAGTGTAAAAATAGAGCAGCATGTATCTGAGCAAACACGTCTGGTTTTGTGACAGAGCAAAGGAAATCTGCGTGCGAACAGAGAGATTCACGCTCGTGCATTATTTTAATGTGCTTTCGCGTTATATTTATGCGCTCTCGCTGCTGACCGCATACACATACCGTATACACACTGCAAACACCTGAGGCACTGCTACAATTAATTAGCTCTATGAACAATGCATGGCAAAAAAGGGGGAAAAAAAGTCCCTGGACACAGGTTTTTTTTTTTTTTTTTTGCCATAAGTCTATACATTTTTACTATAGTTATAATTTTGACTTATGTCTGTTCTAGAGACGTTACAATTTTTTGATAAAGCTCTAATTGGTTTTCTTTTGGAAATATGTTTCAAATTAATCCTGAATGCATTTATGACTGTAAAGCATATCGGTGTGTGTCACAGTGGCAAAATTGATCAAAGAAATTGCGAAAGTTTTTTTTTTTTTTTTTTCATATCGCACAGCCCTAGTTCATTCAATAAATACAGTTAACAATCTAGCTTTTGAGTACTTCCAACAATAGCGGGGTCAGTTAATTTTTTTGAATTGGGCCGCGCAAACATATGTGTGTGGTTGTGTGGGCTGCGAGCTGAAAAAGGTTAGGAACCACTGATCTAAACCAACAACATGTATGTTAGACCCTATACCATCTAAGCTCCTAAAAGAGGTGCTTCCAGAAGTCATAGATCCTCTTCTGACTATCATTAATTCCTCTTTGTCATTATGATATGTCCCCAAAACCTTCAAACTGGATGTTATTAAGCCTCTCATTAAAAAAAAAACACAACTTGACCCCAAAGAACTAGTTAATTATAGACCAATCTCGAGTCTCCCTTTTCTGTCCAAGATACTAGAAAAGGTAGTATCCTCACAATTATATTCCTTCTTAGAGAAAAATGGTATATGTGGGGATTTCCAGTCAGGATTTAGACCGTATCATAGTACTGAGACTGCTCTCCTTAGAGTTACAAATGATCTGCTCTTATCATCTGATCGTGGGTTTATCTCTCTATATCTGCTGCGTTCGACACAATTGATCACAACATTCTTTTGCATAGACTTGAACACTTTGATGGCATTAATGGAAGTGCATTAGCATATTTTAAATTGTACTTATATGACCCCCATCAATTCGTAGCAGTGAATGAAGAGGTATCATATCAATCACAAGTGCAGTATGGAGTACCTCAAGGCTCAGTACTAGGGCCACTACTCTTCACGCTTTATAGAGATATCAACAGGAAACATGGTGTTAGCTTTCACTGTTATGCTGATGATACTCAGCTCTATATTTTATCTATATATAGACCCCAACTAAGCAATCCAGAGGCAAGGAACCAAAACTCCAGATGCCATTCTTCTAATGATGTAGCAAGTACATTGGGTGTTATGGGAAGTGTTCCCGTTCCGGTTTACCTAATTAATGCAGCCTAAAAGTCCCGGATTTAGATATTAAAAGCTTATTAGTATGTTATGTGTATGCCAGGTTAAAGAGATGGGTCTTTAATCTAGAGTTAAACTGCAAGAGTGTGTCTGCCTCCCGAACAATGTTAGGTAGGTTATTCCAGAGTTTAGGCGCCAAATAGGAAAAGGATCTGCCGCCCGCAGTTGATTTTGATATTCTAGGTATTATCAAATTGCCTGAGTTTTGAGAATGTAGCGGACGTAGAGGAGTATAATGTAAAAGGAGCTCATTCAAATACTGAGGTGCTAAACCATTCAGGGTTTTATAGGTAATAAGCAATATTTTAAAATCTATACGATGTTTGATAGGGAGCCAGTGCAGTGTGGACAGGACCGGGCTAATATGGTCATACTTCCTGGTTCTAGTAAGAACTCTTGCTGCTGCTTTTTGGACTAGCTGTAGTTTGTTTACTAAGCGTGCAGAACAACCACCCAATAAAGCATTACAATAATCTAACCTTGACGTTATAAATGCATGGATTAACATTTCTGCATTTGACATTGAGAGCAAAGGCCGTAATTTAGATATATTTTTGAGATGGAAAAATGCAGTTTGTAAAAATCACTTTGTTTTTGTGAAAATCACATCTTGTTTGAGAAAATCAGATCACGTTTGTGAAATTCAGATTACATTTTTGAAAATGTTTGTGAAAATCATGTTGTGTTTGTAAAAATTCTGATTGTTTTTGTAGAAATCAGATCATGTTTGTGAAAATCAGATTGTGTTTGTGAAAATGTTCTAGAAAATCAGATCACCATCATGTTTGCGACATTGAGAAAGCCACACAGTGTTCGACTCTTCAGAAATCAGTCAGCAGAGTCTGCATCTGAGAGCGACTCCTTCTCTTGCTAAAACCAGCATATGGCTCTGCCTCTCCCGACTCACTGCTTTATTAGACAATCTTTCCTGTATGTTATATAATATTTGTTCATTTAAATCTCCCATGTCGTGTCTGATTGTAGGAATACCGGATCAGACCGCTGAGGATTATGAAAACCAGGACATGAAGCTCAAACACATCTAAAAAAAAAAGAAAGAGTGTGGTGAGTATCTGTCATCTGTGTGTGTGTGTGTGTGTGTGTGTGCTGGATAATCACATGCCTCCAGTTCCTCTATTTTTGGACGTGTCGTCTCTTCTCGAGTGTGTCGTGGATCTGTGAAGGTGTCTTGATTGAACTCTGACAGGCCTGACAGCAAATCCCAACTCCTCCTCAGTCGTTTCCTCGAGCGAAGGAAATAAACACATTTTTGAGAAGCGTGTTCGTTTTGCACTTTAACTTTGATGACCTGACAGCGCCGATGCCATCTGCATGTTAGCTGCCCATTAGCATGGGTTTAGCGGCCCCTCTGAGATCTGCCACATCAGCTGGAAGGCATGCAATGACATTCAGTTTGGATCTAATGGCGCGTCGCACAGTTAAAGTGCAGCTTGTTCTGCGAGCATATGCTCGTGCGGGTCTTTAGCTGCTGTTTGATGATCCCGTGTTGAACTGTATTTGTGGAGCCACTCAACATCTGGTGGCACGTAAGCGGGTTGTGACCTCAGTGAATGTCTGGACGGTCGACACGCTGCAATCAGATGCAGCTTTAGCGCAGACGCAGCGGGCGGACCGATAACCCACTCGAGGAGAGTATCGAGACTGTTTCACTCGGTGCTCTGATGATGAGGCCAAACCCGCTCCTCAACTCACCTTTGAATTCTGTGCTGTTTTTTTTTAGCATCTCACATGTTACTGCTAGTCATAAATGAGATTAGCTCTGGCGCTCATTTGTTCTGCTGTTATTGTCTGAGTGTGAAAAGCAGACCAGGAACGTAACGTGGAGCGATTGATATCGGATCACACAAAGCCCTAGATGGGAAACATTTGAATAATTTGATTTTTCTGAGTAAATATTGCCTCCTGGCTGTGGAGGTTTTGCAGGCCTGTGCTGAATCCTCCTGGAAGATGACGGTC
>NC_068405.1:2479143-2558316 GCF_023724105.1 Carassius gibelio | reverse complement strand
TAAAATAAATATTAGAAAATTGGAATAAAACATCTAATTAATAATACAGTGTTATTAGGTGGTTAGCAGTATGGGTATAGGGAGATTAAATTGTCCCAATAATTTTGCATTCATTTAATGATATTTTAAAGTATGATAATTTAAACACACTATGTTATTGCATACTGTTTTATAATGTACTACAGTACTGAAATATAAATATTGACCACCTACCTACTATTTACACAATTATTATTAGTTCTGCTCAGTATTTAAAGTCCATTAATTATGTAATGAGTTCAATTGGAAAATATAGCATTGTTTACTATTATGTAATAATTAAATATTTATTTAATAATTATGTAGTATTTAATTAAATGCTTAATTAAAGTATTTGTAAAAAAAAAATGGTTAGTACATTTACTTGTGAGGTAACAAACTCATGTCATGTGACAACACATTAGCACACAACTCTGAAACATTTGTTGCTTAGTGTATACTGTTTCACAGACTATTCTTTAAAAATTTTAGCCAGTATACACTGTGTACTGGGCAGTAAGCCATTTCGAACACAGCCATAGTGTTGCTTTAATAAAAATAGCCTGCAATTGTACTTTTTTGTACAGTAATTTGATATACTTAAAGTCTGCTAAATTGGAACAAATAAATGATTAAATTTAATAGTGCTAAAGTAGTACTAAAATCCAACTATATAACTGCTGGTATATTTGATTGTGGACTATATAACTATATTTACATTACATTTATGCATTTGGCAGACACTTAAAAGCAACTTACAGGGCATTCAGGCTATGCATTTTTTTTAACCATGTGTGTTCCCCGGGAATTGAACCCACAACCTTTTGCACTGCTAATGCAATGCTCTACCACTGAGCCACTATGTGCACTATGCGATGACAAAATACTCCAAATAAAATATGTCAATAAATATGTTAATAGATTTGAAGTATACTTAGTATGAAATAAATGTATTTTGAATCAATTATGTTTTTTACTAGGGTCATTACACATATATAAAATATTTACCGGTATTTAAATTAAGTGTTTAGAGTCATAAAGTTTACTGTTAGGCTACTGAATCAAACGAGAATAACCAAAAAAAAAACTATTGTAAAATGTTTGGATGCTTGCTGTCATTGGCTTGCTTAGTTGGGGACACACATTTTAATTGACCTGATTGCACAGATACTATTTAAACTGAACTGAGCTGGTGATGATATAATTGAATTCAATGATGAACTGCCTTTTTGCTTTATTGACACATTTTATATTACTACTTAATACTGTTCAGTTGCATTGTTACCGATGGAGTTTCGGTTCCTTGCTGCTGTCGCCTCTGGCTTGCTTAGTTGGGGTCACTTCATCTACAGCGATATCTTTGACTTGATTGCAAATAAATGCACAGACACTATTTAACTGAACAGAGATGACATCACTGAATTCAATGATGAACTGCCTTTAACAATCATTTTGCATTATTGACACACTGTTCTTCTAATGAATGTTGTTCAATTGCTTTGACACAGTGTATTTTGTTTTATGCGCTATATAAATAAAGGTGACTTAACTTGACTTGACTAATAAGTAAATTGTGGAAGCTCAACTTTCATTAAAATAACATGCACAATTCAAACGCATTCATAAAATTCATAAAGCAAAAAAAAAAAAAAAAATCAAAACATTTTTATGGTCCTTCAACAGGCTTCCAAAACTTTGTACTTTCTCAAATTTTGAAGGAAAAGGCAGTTTAACTTATTGCCAATATTTCAAAAGCTGCTGGTCATATAATTATTTTTCAAGGTCTACTATTCATCAGAATATTTCAACAATGTCCCCTTTTAAATCATACCCCTATTATTCACCTCTAATGTAGACATCATCATCAGCCCGCATAAACCACTCGTATTTATCCAAATAATGGTCATGCATGTACTTCAGCATCATGAAAGATTTCTTCTGCGGAGGGTATGAATCATCGACACCTGCCAGAGGAATGACAGGCATTGGAATTGGCAGGGAGACCTTCTCAGAGCCCTCACTGGAGAAGAACTCAACCCGCCCAGGGATGTTGGAGGCCCATGTCCTGTAGGCAGCCACAGCCCTGGAGGCCAGATACTTCTGAGCTGTCATGACCCCCACATACAAGAATCTAGCAGGAGGTACAGGACCACTACTGTTCCCTGTCCCATAAGGCTCCTGTTCACCTTCATCACTGCCTTCCTGGCTGGAGAAGAGTGGCTGCAGATGCTTCTGTCTGCCAATGGTAGATGAGGTACTGTGGGCGGTGCCTGAAACTTTAGCCTGAGCCCTGTCGCTACTGTAGTATGTACACACTGAAGACCTTCTGTTCTTCACACTGATCTTCACAACTCTGGGCACAACCAGCCACGATGCGGCTGTGAAGCCAAGAAAAACCCCAACGATGACGCTCACCAAAGGTCTTCTGGACCTGAGGGCCATCGCGCAGTCAGAACAACAAATCACTCATACACATCAATCCCTCAAACAGTTGTGCATGCTGGATTCAAATGGTCTCTGTCTCTCTCTCTCTCTATACAAATATATATATATAAAGATTACCGTTATTATCTAACATCTGCAAAGTACTTTCGCGTACACGTTGCGCGACCTGAAGACGAGTGTTGTCCCGGTCCTAGCTGGTCACTTCTGTCTTGCTTTTTCGCTAGCAAGGGCGCGTCCAATCCACATTAACGAAGTGAAAACGCTTCACGCTGAAACGTATATAAAGTTGACGCTTCCTTTCCATGCAAAGAAGGCTCGCGTTGTGCCATACTCCACTGAGGACAATGCTTTCCTCTCCTCGCTACAAAGATATACTCCATCCACAAAACCCTCCCTTCTTATTCAGTCGCTTTAGTCTCTAAAGACTCGCTAATTTCCACACAATTTTACGGGAGGAAATGGAACTTTATCCCCTTGTCTTTCAAGCATTCTCGCTTCTCTGGTTTTAAGCCTCTGAGAGTGCTGATGCAAAGGGACAAACGCTCTTTGCTTCGCCCCAGTCACGGGGCGGAGCGAAGCAGCTGCGCTTTCACTTTTCAAACTGACAAGGCAAGAAAGATTGCTCTGGCGGCTTCATTGGTGTATTGACTCTGGATATTTAACACATCAGACAGCTGGCCAAGAGTACCCAGGAAATCATTGACAAATTAAAGCATTGTGAGTGATGTTTAAAAAAAATATGAACACCATCTGCTCTTTGACAGATATCACCAACAAATCACATTTGACTCATTGCACCGCATGACTAGGTTAGAACATTTAGGCAATGACAGTTGCCAGCCCTGCTGAAAAGAGAATTTCCAATTATCAGTGAAAACCCACAGGGACCATTTTAGTTTCCATTTAAACCGATACAAGTCCCATTATAACCATTAAAACCATTACAAATTCTGTGATATCTGTTATAAATTGCTGTAGTTTTTACAGGATATATTTACAATAGACTACTGTGTTTTTAATTTTACAGCATTACTGTATTTTGCCATGTGGGAGCATACATAATTGCTGTGAATTTTAGAGGTCCAATAAGATACTGTGTTTTTTTTTTTTTTTTAGGTAGATCACTGTTATTGCATGTTCCTGCAGTAAATGATTTTTTAAGAAGAACAAAAAACAGTTGCAAAAGTTTTCGTCATCTTCAGTGGACATCTTGGGAGTTGGGACTTTCCATTGTTTGGTTTTTATGTTTATTTAAATTTGTATAAATTATAAAAGCAAACAATTTGATCCATATTCAATTCCAGTTGGTGGCGATAATGCACCAATAAACTAGGTTGCCAACCGCCAATAAACACCAAAAAAGGAGAAGCTGGGACTTTCCACCTGCTTGCCTCATCATCACCAGCACTCAATTTTCGCGCTCACCTCGTGCTCTAAAGTTACCGGACTCTGGAGGAGGAGGATCTCTAATGAAAGCGAGTCGAGGTGTGTTACATCTACAATTTTCTTGATGAGTCGTCACAGATTAACGATTAGCTGTCTATCTTCACCATTAAAGTGTGGCCTGGCTGTTATTTTACTATAACATTTTTGATAACTGCTCGGTATAAAATTATTTTACATTGTTGTTGGTTGTAGACATGTAAAAGCTTTTAACTTGATTGTGTTGGTTTTATGCAGTTAAATAGTGTTTAACTTGACTGCCAAGCCGTTAACGTTAGTTTGCAGTGCACATGCTTTATTGCTGTCCATTTGTTAGCTTGTGAAGTTTATATTTTTTAAAGTTGAAAATGTTTATGTCACTTTTGTAATATTGAGAACAGTACAATCCTGAGTTTTGTGCAGCATGTGAAATTGCATAGAAATGTGCCTAAATCAGGTTTTAGATGTGCTGTACCTGATTGCCCACATATTTTCACTAAGTTTTCTTCATTGAAGTCCCACATATACAGAAATCACAGGGAACATCACCAGTCTGCTGCTAAAGAGCATCAGGCACAGCACAGATGTGTGATTTAAACATTTAAATGCCATGTAAACTTTTGTGAAGTTCAATGTGGGTCCCTAACACAGCTTTTCTCTCATTTAAAGAGCCATATTCAGTCAGGTCTGGAGATCCGGTGCCCATTTGGTTGCAACAGGACATTTAAGGTGAGATCTACATTTGCATCACATGTATCACGGACACATAAAATGTTGTGATAGATCCTGTTATGACAGGGGTTTTCAAACTGTGGGTTGCACAAAGTCACTTGGCTGCAGCTGAATTTGCGTTTCAGTGACGCACACACTCACACAGTTCAGTCTAGGGCTGCACGATATAGCCTACCAACATTAAATAATATCCTAATATTAAGCAATATCCTAAGTGTGATTTTCGAATTGCAATTAAGTCCTCATGTGTTGCGTGTTTTGAAGCGTCTCAGAGCAATGTCATTAAAATGTTCAATCAGTCCTCATTATTAAAGAGAAAAAAACATGCTCATGTCAATACACTTTATTTTGCATGAGATTGCATACACCAGAAAATTCAAATGTTACGAAAACTGTTTCAGTTAGGCCATTTTCATTCTTTTCTATTGTCTGTTTGAACTCCGCACTGTTTTCGTTCAGGAAACGGTTTGTAAAAAGCATTTCTCGTGTACAGGGTGAGCAGGGCACAAATGCAGGGTTAATTGTAATACTACAAGATTTAAACAATTCCACATAACAAAATGTACAACATTTTGCAATATTTCCTTGAAGTATCATCTCTATTTAGAAAAAAATTTCCATCGCAAAAATACATTTCTGCCTGAACTTAATGTCATCCAGTTTTTTTTGTTGTTGTTTTATTTAAAACATCTGTTTATTCTTTTTGATCTATTTCACAATTATTTTAATCTCCAAACTGTTTTAGATAGTTCTGCATTGCTGCTTATGCTTTTCTAAAAAAAAGTGTTGGATTGTGCTCGGTTCTCGCCGACACACACGGAAGGAACATGACTGCATTTTCTGCAACCAAACAGCAGCGCAGATTACCGTTCACTGGAGTGAACCAGTTTCATGTTTTTGTGGACATTTAATATTTTAACTAGGGCCGGGACTTTAACGCGTTAATTGAGATTATTTTTGCACCGCGGAACGTTTCTCACTGGATGCGTTTCGGCGGACCGATTATACTGAAGCACCAACTAGCGTTCGCATATCACCGCAGCACATCGAACCTCAAGTATCACCTCAACGCAAAACATATAGCAGCTAGCGTGGACTTTACACTTTGTTGAACTATGTATTATTTTGTTTGTGCAACTGGCAGTTTATGTTGAACTATTTATTGTTTTGGCCAAGGTTATTGAGAGTTGGACTTAGTATGTTATTTCCTCTGAAGCAACAGAGAGATGTTTTCTAACAGTCAGGGTTTCCAATGTTCTGAATGTAATTGACAGTATTGTGTATTACTTATAAAACACTTTACAGAAGGTTCCAGCACCTATAAGCTACCTGAATTTCTGAAATGTACTTTTTCTAAATTGTTTCTAAATATGCTATTGCTACACTTCATGGCAAAAATTGCACTGGTCTGCTAGACTTGGTTGAACAAAAATAAACTAATTTGTTGCTTTAGCTTATGTATTCAGTCATTATTCAATGGTATACAATAAATCCATGTGAAAAAAAAAAATTACTTCTCACTGTTCTCAGGTCAAATATTTATATGCGATTAAAATGCGATTAATTTCGATTAATTAATTACAAAGCCTCTAATTAATTCAATTTTTTTAATCGAGTCCCGGCCCTAATTTTAACGTCTGTAAACAAAAATGAAACTTAAATACTAGTAGTGATTTTATTTATTTATTTTTTTACAAACTTTTAAGTAAGATTAGGCTTAAAGTAATGTCAACCATTTTTCTTTTTTTTTCTTTTTTTTTTTTTCTCAAATATTTTGGTGGGTCGTGAAATAGATTACACTTGTCTATGTTGGTGATTCTCATGAAATCCAGATATAGCAGGTGTCTAGCATCAGAATTTTTAAAATGCCCATTTCAAAAACCAATTTTCTTTTTGCACATATAAGATTGAGGTCTGAACTTACTATAACCATTATTTTTAGAAGATTTAAAATAATATTTGCTATATAATTTTAAAATTTTTTAGATGAAGTCCATAAAAAATTATCAACATTACATTAAATATATGGTTAAAAATTTGTATTTTTGGCTAATGTTAAAGTAGAACCTTATTACTCATGCTCAAAGCTATGTAAAACTCTGGAGAGATTACTTTTTCATATTTATTATTTTTGTAATTTTCTTATTTTCTCTCATTACCGAAACATGCGTGATGATTTACAATTTCTTTTATTTAATTGTTTTACTAAAAGATACCATACACATTTGTCATGTAGCAGACTTTAAATAAGCAGTGTTGTATAATATGTATATACATTTTAAAATGAAATATGATTATCTAATTATTGCTTAATTTGTAAAAAATATATATGTTGCAGTAATGAAAATGCCATTTTGTTAATGAGGATCAATGTTTCGGAAATTATATTTAGCTCACACATTCACTGTTGACAAAGGGGTTTGATGCCTAACCCTATATTACATATTTAAAACTCATACAATTTTTAAAAGAACTTTGATTTAATAAACGGTGTTTCATTTTCTCATTTATTGTAATCATCACAGTACCATGACTTGTGTTAACAATTTACAATCTTATGCTCTTCTTAAGAATCATGTCATGTACCCTACACTGTAGTACTAATAATTATACAACCATTAGTATACATTTTATCATTCTAGTTACATACAACCATGTGATGAGAACTTTTTCAATGTAACATATCATCATGTGGTCCTGAGAAACATTTAAATGTAACAGCATCATGTGCTCTTGTAAAAAGAATTTAGTTTAGCTAAAACACTTTGGTCCTGACATTGAACCACACAACCTTTTTCTGAGAATAATTTCATGTGAAGAACTTGAATAGCAGAACTCAATTTATGAGTTGGTCAAACAACTAAAACAAACAACTGGAACCACTGCTCTGTACCAATCATGTTTTCCCTCAACTGTAACTCATTCATGAGCATTTCTTGTGTTTGGCCCATATGTCAGGTAAAATGCAGAAATGTCTAGCAGAGGAGGTGACAGGAAGTGGTTCTGGGATTATGTCCCGTATGTCCTGACGATAGTACCAGACCCTTTCTCCTGGAAATCTGATGCTTGGTACGTAGAAGCGGTTCTCCCCTGCACAATTCATGGTGTCGACTTCATACTGCCCTTCAGCAATCGGTTTAAAAACATTTGTATAGCCTCTACACATTTTGGCTGGACCGCATGTACTATAATATAATGTAACTGAGAAATATTCACACATTAACAGAAATCTTGAAATTAAATTCACCTGTGTGACTGTACCAGGGAACAAGTCACCATCGTATTTAACCAGGACCCACTCTCCAACCTCTATGATGACCTCTGTTCTGTCAGGGTCCTCATCTTTTCCCTCAGAGAACATGTGGCAATTTGTAGAAAAGCACTGGCAATTTTTTCCACAGAAGCATGACCCCTCCCGTGTAGGGCTGGGTATTGTTAAAATTTTTTCGATCCGGTGCCAATTTCGATACCTCAGTTTCGATACCGGTTCCTAACGATACTTTTTTCTATACCATATGTTTTAAAATCCATTTCAACATCAACACAAATACATTAAACAAAAAACTTTTATTTTTCACCTTAATTAAAACAAATTCTGGTAACACTTCACGCTCAGGATAACATTATTAATACAACTGGTTGTGCTTTTTGGATAGGGGTGTGCCATTCAGGGGCGGACTGGGACCAAAAAGTGGCCCTGGACTTTCTGGCCCACAGCAGCCCACCACATCATAACGCAAACGCCCATTTTGATGTCATTTATTAATTTAATATTTAAGTAAACAGTTTGGGGCTTTTAACCAATAGGGCAACTGATCCATCGTTGAAAAAAAAGAAGAAAAAAAAAGAACTGCAGCTGTTCATTTAGCGACTCCTAGTGAGCAATACATGCTCATCAAGACACAAACATTCTTCTAGAACTAACACTTTGCATTCAGTTAGCAGATCCATACGAATCATGCATGAAATAGAAGTTTATAAACTCAAACGACAGCTTTATGTGCTTTACAGTTCAAGTCACACAACATTTGCAACGTTTCTGAAATGCTGCTCGCACTTGTTTCTAAATATTGCTGATTCAAGCGTTTTAAACAATTCGCAAGCGTTCGGAGCTTTCGCTCACTCATTGAAAGCACGCACTGCAAGCAGCATTTCAGACAATGCGCGTACAGAGAATGAATTCATCTTTTGCGTATCGTAACTTCTGAATGAACACATACACACACAATTATATCAAAATAATTGTCTCTGCAAGTATTCTCGTAAACACAGTCGGTTATGTTTTAAGTGAACGTATACAGTGGCCTGCTGCTCAGAGAAATTCGCTGTAGCGGATAAATCTGTCTCTCTCTTTCTGTTTTTTTAGACGACGTGAAAGGTGGCGTGTTTCAAGATACATAAACGGAGTAGACCAAACTAAACCGGGAGGGAGGGCAAAACACTCATCCAAACAAATGCTTCATTACCACCAGCTTTGGTTGCAATACTCTTATCGCATATGTTGCACTTTGCTGACTCTGCATCCACTTTTATAAAAAGTATAGACCTCTTTGTCATTTTAAAACGGAAACGTTTTGAGAAAACACAACTACACTTGTGTTGTGTGACTGCGAGTATCTTCAGAAATGCTCCCCGTCATGTGGTGGTGGACAGCCAATCACGGCGAATGTAGGTCCTTACATGCACATATGCTACAAACTCACACAGACACAGCCGCTTGGCAAAAAAAAAAAAAAATTCCGGCCGCTTGGCTTTTGGAATCGAACTTTGGCACCGAAAGATAAATAATTTTTCGATACTCATAGTATCGAAGTTTTTCGTTCGATACCATAAAGGCATCGAAGTTCGGTACCCAGCCCTACTCCCGTGTATTTTTGACTCCTGGTTTTGTGGATGTCAGCTGTTAGGGTGGATTTCAAAAAGACACATTGACTCTATATTTTATGAGATTATTTCAGATGTGGTCTGCTTTCCATGTTAATTACATGGAGGATTTAACTTATTTAACTTCTGTAACTACTGTACATACTAAACTACATTTACTTAAACTATATTTCTTCATATTTAATCATATAATTAACATAAATGTTGACTCACTTGGTGTATTTTCAGTGTCCCAGGAACTGCTTTCAGGTTGGGGGGAACCAATTCGCGGCTGGCCTTTATTTTCTCCTCTGATACTTTGTACAGAGTCACTGATGAATTGTTCTTCAGCTGCTCATACAGAGAGTCTGCATCAGGAATACTGGTCCCATAAGAAACGATTCTGTCCGCAAGATTCTTCAAGGCCCCACCAACTCCATCTGGTGTACCTTTGCCATGTGATGCCTCAGTATAGTTCCAGGTCACCCATTCAAATCCATGCATAAAGGGCACAGTGGAGGCTAGATAGAAAGATGTTTTGTTTCTATACTGGGAAGTTGGGCCATCTGAAATGAAATGTAGGTTGTGGACTTCAGGATACTTTCCTCATATGTATCTCAGCACTGGGTCAAGATGAGCCCTGGTTGCCACTGCATCGTGCTGTAGAGATGATGAGAGGGATGCAAAGGCTTCCACTCTGCCCCTACTGAGATAGAGTACCCTGGTGTGGAGGGTTACCTGATCATTCCCAGTTCCAAAATGGGTATCCTTGATTTCTTTGGCATATTTGCAGCTGTAATTTTCGCTGTAATCTACATGCACAGCAACAGCATCATCTGTCAGGGTATCTTTCATTGCTTTTAATGACAAATATTGGTTCTTGACATTAAACATGTGAATGGCAAAACCTGGAAGGTGTTCTGTTGTTAGGCCCAGCAACCGCTCAATGGATGAGGTACGTTTTTCAAGGACCATTTTCTTTGTCTGCCTTTCCTCTGTTAG
Organism: Carassius gibelio; assembly: GCF_023724105.1. NCBI lineage: Eukaryota > Metazoa > Chordata > Actinopteri > Cypriniformes > Cyprinidae > Carassius > Carassius gibelio. The sequence goes on along the minus strand of NC_068405.1, from coordinate 2,547,834 downwards.
ATCCATCCTTGAGGGTCTTTGTTACAGTGACAGACCTTGTGACCCACTCTTGCCAGATGACAGTGTTCCCCTGAGTAAGAGGATCTAAGGATGTGGGAAAGGTCTTTTCAATGCATTTTTGACATCTGCCGTACATGCAGGACATGTTGCCAGTGTCACACACACTGGACTGCACAAGATCCTCTGGGCTTGATGTTTCAATGATACCCAGTTATTGCATTCTTTTTAATTTAAAGCCAATGTTCTCGTGCATTTTACATGCACATGTCTCTCTGTCTTTAACTTTAGGCCTAATAATCCAAAATGGCCTCAATCGAATGAACTGAGCTTTTTGCTCACTGTTTGCTCAGGATGTTCAACAAGGAAGCGTTGATGGAGTTTTGCCAAGGTGTCTGTGAGTACTCTTTTTCTATAAATTTGTCCCTTGCGACGAATCTCTGCAAACTTGCCATTTATGATAGTTGAGACATCATCCCGATGTAGGAACATGCTCACAACCTTGTGAAGTTGTTTGCGCCTGCTATTGATCATCAGTCCCTTTTTAGCCTCTCTGATACTGACCCTCTGTGAAATATTTGCTGGTAGCATTGCACTTTTTGTTTCTATTAGCCGCCAGCCTTCTAATTTTTCTGTTTAGTGTCAGCAGTTGTTTTCTTTGCCCCTTTTCTCTTCAACATACCTTAGTTTTGCTCTTAATTTGGCCATAGTCCTTGATGCAGTCACTCTATTTTTTTAATGACTGGCCGTGTTCTCTGGGGGGTGGATGCCTCAATTGGCCCTTTCAGGTCTAAACTTTCTTTTTCTGGAGTTCTGTTCAGACTTTCGCTATTTGTCTAGTCAGTGTTGGGGAGTAACTAGTTACATGTAACGGTGTTATGTTATTTAATTACAAAATTATTGTAACTGTAATTAGTTACAGTTACTATGAAAAAATGAGTAATTAAATTACAGTTACTTATGAATTTTTTTATGATTACAAAGGGGATTAAATTTGAATATTTACACACATCCACATACAGATTTAACTGATTTCTTTCCCAAACTATTCTGAGACATAACGCCCTAATAATTTCCAGGATGCGGAAATACAGTCTGGTTCGTAGAATCCAGTCATAAAAACGGAATGCCTAACGCGGACGGAATATGCCACATTTTGGATGACTAAATCAAAAGTAGGTCAGTACACTTAAATCAAAACATGACATGGACTAGTGTCAGTGAATATTAAGTCCCAATAATGCAATAAGACTTGCGCATTCTGCGTGTTGGAAATCAGGCGCGGACTGGACACCGGGAGAACCGGGACAATTCCCGGTGGCCTGGCAGCCGATTTTGCCCCACTATTTAATATCATTATTGTATAATTGCCTGCAGAAAGTATTAAAGCAATCATTTTCGAATCCGCCATTTGATAATTAAATCTCTAATAAATCATGAAGTGTTAGTCATGACTCGCGCGCTCTCCACCAAATGGTTTGGAATCAGACTCCGAGTAATCAATGAGAGAGAGAGAGAGAGAGAGAGAATAGAGTGGACTGTGGAAACGCACAGCTGGAGCAGAGAAGCAGAACTACTGTTTAGGGTTTCAGGTCAGTTTCATCTGTAAAGATCCTTTTTGTCTTTGTTTTTTTATTTAATCAAGCAGCAGCATGCACTCAAAAAAATAAAACTTTGGTTGAACATGATTTAATCGTGGACAGTGGTTCCACGTGGTTACACCACATTATCTTAACAACACTAGATGATGTTAAACCAGCTTGAAATATTTGTGTTCATTTTACATGAACAGATGACATTGATTAAACGTGATTTACATACTTATTTTTAACATGATACAATGTTTTTTATTGAACTATAATTAATCATGCTATCTTAAATTTAATCCTTTATGTTAAGCCTATAGGTTTGAATCACTTTTAATGAATCCCATTTAGTCAAGTTACTACTATGTTATAAAATAATATCACATCACCATTTTTCCCCATACTTCAATGATGACTACAGACACAGCAAATATGCAATAAATCCTTTTTACTAGGGAACAGCTTACAGCATGTGTCACACTTTCAACAACACTTCAAATACTTAAAACATTAAGCCTGAATTTTTTTACCTAATTTATATAAAACACATGTGTACAGAAATGTTTTCCTTTACACAGGAACTGCTTCCTATTTCTCCATGAACATGTTCACATGACATGACTGCATGTGCTCTTAAGGAAATGTTTAAAATACTTGACTACAAATTAAGAACATTCAAAGCAGTGCAGCATGAGCATACTTAATTCTACAATGCAAAATGAAAATGAAAAACAGGTTCACATTCCTACATGTACAACAAATGCAGGTTAAACCTATATATATATATATATATATATATATATATATATATTAGGGGTGTAACGATACGCGTATTCGTATTGAACCGTAGCTTACAGGGAATCCAACCCAAACACCAGACCTGTTGGTTATTTTAGGATCTTATATTTCTGGTCTGTTAAATGCATTAGACATTTTGCAACGAGCCTTCAGCGCGTGCTGAGTGAGCGAGCGCCTTAGGGGCCGTTCACATATCGTGCCTAAAAACGCATGGAAAACGCTAAGCGCGTCTTTCTCCTGAGGCGTCTGTCTTTGCTAAGCAACAATGACGTGCTCTCTCCATGAGACGCGGAAATTTCAGCGAAGGATAAATGGATTTGCAGCTCTAAAAATCGCTTGCAGTAGCTCTGCTACTGAATTTATTTCAAAATTGCAATCCATATACAACTATGATCAGCTGTTCCTTCATCTTGGCTGAGCTCTCAACGTTGTTACGGGAAAGGATGAAGCTGATTGGTTGGTTCTTGTCACATGACCCGCGGTGCGCTTGCGGCATTCTGAAAAGTTGAGATGTTTTTACATTTTGCTGTATCTAAAACGTATCGAACCGAACCGAACCGTGACATCAGTGTATCGTATCGAACCGAACCGTGAATTTTGTGAACCGTTACACCCCTAATATATATATATATATATAAAAAATTAGCAAAGTGTGTTTGCTTTTAATGCACTTCACAAAAAAATAAAAAATCTGCATCTGCATCAAGCTGTCTGTAATTCTATTCTAATTCCAAAATGTGCCTGCATAATTTTTGTGAAGGACAAACAAATACATGTGCTATGTAGAACATCTTTGAAAACTATTTAAAATACATTTTCATTAAAACGTCTTTCCTTCAAGAACACTCAGAAGCCATTAAAACCATCAGTTAAACAAAAATTGTTTAAAAGAAAAAAAAAAAAATTAAATTGTCAACATTAACTAACCCCTGTGTCGTTGAAACCCCTAAACCCCTGATGGTTTTCCTTGACCTTCTGACTTTTTTTTAGGAAAATTTTGAATTTTTAGGAAACTATTCCTCTTTACATATGCCCTTATGTACAAAAACATAAAAAAAGGCAAAACTCAATAAAGGCATTAAAATGTGTGAACATGAAACATGAACTTGCTTTGAGTATTTGACACAAAAACAATTAGTTATAGATTCAGGGTGTAAAAAGCTTGGTCTTGAGCGCTTGAACTTTGGTGGAGAGTTTGTGTCCATCAAGCTCCAGGAACACTTTTTGCAGGAGTTCAAAGGTGTATCGAAGCTCCTTCGGATAACTTAGATTTAGGGCATATATTAGCCCAATCAGCAATGCAACACCATTAGTTACATTACCAAGCCCTTCTAGTGCTGTAACTCCTTCAAGAACTACTCCAACGTCCGCAGGTTCATCTTCACATCCTTCACATCCTTCACCTCCATCACATCTGATGACAAAAACGCCCATCACCATCTCTTTGAATGCAGTTTCAGCGTTGGAAAAGTCGACATCCTATAAACAGAACAAAGTACATTAATAATAATATAAAATTTATTGTTATACACAAAAAATATTGTCAGAAAATTCAGGCAATAATACCATGTACTCCTTGATGAGATTGTCAGGATCCTCATTTAGGTAGACAAACAGGGCTTTGAGGACACACTCCCTCTTAACATTAATGCAGGCACACTAGGGAAAATAAAGACAATTAGCATAAGAGTGAGATGCTAAAATTAACATGTACCAATAAACTAATACATTTTCAAGTCACACAAGTCATAATTGAGAAACAAATCATTAATTTATCTAGAAAAACAATTTCTGCAGTTATCATACCTTTGTAAGTGGCACAAGAAGTTTTCTTATCCTTCGTCCCTGAGCTCCACCTCTCTTGGCAAATATCCTCAGAAGACTTGGAGTGTGTTCATCCAGCTTTGAGAAGAATTTTGAAATTAAGGCGACAGTTGTTACCCGTGCAAATTCAGCACAAACCTAAAACACAAAGATAAACACCACAACTTTAATGTATGCCCAAAAAAGCTAGCTAGCCTATTTGTTTTCATATGGTAACATTATTTTATTTGACTTACTGGCATTTTAATACATTTAATTTTATGTAAAATCCCACTTAGACATTAGGGTGAATTACCTCATTTTCTTGGAACAAAGCTGGCCATCTGCCCATAAAGTCAACAATAAGTGGAGATTCTTTGACAACCTCTTGTCTTCTCAATGCAAATGATAGGTCCATTAATCTTCTCAGAGTTTGCTCGTTGTTCTTCTTAACCTCAGAAAGAAGGGAGACTCTTATTTGCTCCATGCTGTCAGGAGTTTCACCAGGAAGAAATGAGGGACAAAAGTTAACTTCAGCCTTGCGTGGCTTCTTGACCCCAAAAGCTGGATTGCTTACACCCATAGGTTTGTGCTTCATGGCATTTGCAGTCACTTCACTACAACCAAGATTTCGCAGCTTGGTTCTGTAATTTGACATTTTATATTTAAGGCTTCTTTTCCAGCCACTGCAGCCTGTTAAGGATCCTTGTTCCTTAAGGCAAGGATGCCGTTTTATAAGAGCTTCAGCCACTTCACTGAATTCAGCATCAGAAAGGTACACTTTGAATTTTACTATTTCTTCAGCAAGTCCATACAAAATGTCTGATTTCAGCTTTGGGTCTGGATTCAGCAGAATGCCATTTTTTTGGTATTCTGAATTGCCTTGTTCCAGCTTAATTTCTGCATCATAGGAGAAACGGGGCACAACAAAACAGGTTGGCCAAGAAGACCTTGTATTCAAAGTCAACTCTTGGGGGTCAAGGGATGAAGAATGTGATACTTCAGAGGATGATCTTGAAGACAGAATGTCTGTGTCACATGATGAGGGAGATGGAGATACTGCTAAAGAGTCACAGAGTTTGATGACCTTAAGGGTGCTTTTGTTCTGAACATCAGTTGTGGAAGTCAGGTTCACAAAATCTTGTAAGTCAGGGTCCATGATTTGAAGTCTGAATTCTCCCATTAAATTACACTGTGTCTGTATCTCATTCATTAACTCTGCCAAAGAACAAATGACTCCATTCTGAAGTGTCACTTTCTGTGCACTGTTCTCTCCCAGAATTTACACGCAGGATGATGGTGGAGGTCATTTTTACAATCCTGTTGATGAGAAAAAAAAAGAACTGTATTGTTTGCACTGTAGGTACATAAGCTTCATTCATACAGTTAAACAAGAAATATTTAAATGGCACCTGTTATGAATGAATTTGTCTTTTCAGTGACACCAAACGAAGACCTCCTACCTTGTAGTCAGCCAATGGATATCCATCAGCTAATTCACTTAGTTCAAGAAAGAAAATCTCCCTTGATGGAGAAGAGGTCAGTTCAAAGGCCCTAAAATGCTCCCTATACCAACCACACAGACCTTTAAGTACAAAACACAGTCCCTTCTGCACTATACACATCTGAATAATCTCTGCAAATTCAGGGAGCCCGTCTAAAGAGCGACAAACAACAATCATTCCATTTCTGTAACTGAGGCCTTTACTGGTGACACTTGTGGTGATCTGGACGAATTCAGTGTCTGGGTACTTGTCTTGGATGACCTGTGTTATTTCTGTTCTCAAAACAGTCAGAGGCACTGTTGATACAGTTGATACATCTAGTGCAGATTTTTCAAGATGGTACGATTTCAAACTGTGAGAAATCATTAGCTGGTGCTTAGCTGCAAGTGTAAGGGGGATATTTTTGAAACAATTGGTAACCCGAGCAACTTGCTTGAAAAAGTGGTGTTTGGCTTCAAAGCGCATAGTCCACAGATGCACAAGTGGACCATATGACTTGATAAGTTCAGGGTAATGTTCCAAAAAGTGCTCTTTTGGAATTAACTTCACACCTGGAAAAACTTCCTGAAACCTCTGTCGGTGTTCAGAAATTTTGCCATCAAGGTATGCAATTGACTCATCAGTGTGAACTGGTGATACCACAAGCTCAACAATGTCTTTGAGATCCATAAGCACCAGCCATACAAGAAATGGAAGCAACCTTATCAGGTTCCAGTTCTCGTGAGCATTGCCTCCAATAGTATTCTGGCTGAACATTGAGTGAGGGATTGCATGAGGTCTGTTTGTCTTATCCGTCCATTTATAGGGGAAATTAACAATACGTTCATTGAGAAATTCAAAGGTGAAGTACTTCTTTGATAAAAGCATTGATAAACAATGTTTAAGCTCAAATGGTACAACACCTTCAAAAACATCATGCATGACATCCGGGGGATAGCCAGAGAGAACATGAAAATGAGCAAGGCGTGTGGAGAATACACATTCTTTTTTAACACCAAAACAACAGCTGCCAGTCTGTTGTGCAGATTTCAGGTGAGCATCATAACTCTCTCTCTTTCTAAGGCTAAAACCACCTGACCGAACCTCATTAATCTGAATTTCCGAGCTCTTTCCAGTGCAGAATCTGCAGTAATACTCAGAAGAAAAACTCTCAACATAACCAGCTATGCTATGGGCCCCAAGGTTGTCTGCAATCACGACATGCACAGTACCCTTCACAAAATGACCAACTGAAGGAATAAAAATGCCAACTTCTTCTAAATGTGCCAGGTCCTCAAGAAGAGGCTCAAGGATTTTATTGAAGCCGTATTCTTTCACGTCATTACTTTTACACAACACAGCCAAGTAAATGGACGACATTGTTGCATGAGAACTTGTAGGCAAATTGCTTAGAGTCCAATACACTGCACAGAGCTTGTGTGCTCTCCGAGAGGTACCAAGTGGGTTACACACTTCAAAATCATCAACATACAACCTTAACAAAAGGCGCAAGTCATCTCCTGACAGGAATGCATTTTCCCTAAAGATACTGCCATCCTGATAGGATGAATAAACAGCTTCATTATGCTCATATCTGTGGTTTGCCAGTATTGTTTCAATCACATCCTCCTTGGCTAACAGCTGTTGCAGGAATTTTAAAATGGGAACATACTGATAAGTTTTTCCCTGTTGTGAATCAAGGATGTATTCAACAGGTTCAACAACACAGAAGTGACTTTTATAAAACTCCTTGCGCCGATACACTGTGCTTAGTGGACCACGCGGTTCTATTGCTGTGTGCAGTGGATGAGATTCACACACAGCTTTAGCAATATTTTGAATAATTGCATCCTCACAGGCAAGACTGTGTTCCTGAAACAGTTCTTTGAGCCTGTCACATGTAGCAGTTTGGGATGAGGTACTCAACAAAAAATGCAGTTCTTCTAAAAACTCATTAACTGCTATGCCTGGAACATGAAAGAAATGTTCCAATTTCAATAACATTGCTGCAAAATTTTCAACAATAACACTAGGTAGGTCCTGAACTTCTGCACTGCTTCCAAAACATACATCATCAGAAGCAACTTCATTAACCTGTACACTTTCATGAGCGTCACTGTCACACTCGTGTCCTAGACGTAGATACTACACCAAACTTAAAGTCACTCAATGAATGGGGAGTGTGTTTTCTGTTTTTGTGGGACCTAAAGGTACCGTAAACATTTGTCTGAAAATCACAACCAGAAAACATGCAAGTAACCACTTCATTTTTCTTCAAATGTGTACCCATGTGAACAAAATAATCCTTTTCAGAACTAAGTTCAGAGTTTGAACACAGATGACAGCTGAAGGCAGTCAGTTCTGATTGTGCAGGATCTTGATGATTTGCATGGACTCTACTAAGATGGACCAATAAAGCGTTCCATGTCTTAAAAGAACAAGGACAACTTGAATGCATGCATGGGAATGAGTGGCTTCGGCCAAAGTGTTTATGCTTTAACTTGTAATGTTTCAACAACTCAGATCTAGAAGATGCTGAAAACTCACAGGTCTTACACTTCCACTATCTAAATAAGTCTTTCAGTGTTAAGCCAAAGAAAAGTTGTCAGACAATTGAATTAAAAAAAAAAAATGTTAGTTGATGGTTGTAGTTCATGGTTTGAAACCATATACAAATATAAGCTATTACAGCCGGGCCATATACACCATTATTTGATATCTTGATATTGTCAAATTTCTTAATGATATTCAATATATTTCTCAATATGTTTGCATTTTCTTTTCAATAACACAAAAATTCAGATTTTATTGTAACCCCATTAAAAAACAAACAAACACATAACTATTTTAGAACAGTTATTATAGAGTAAAATGCAAACGTATAAAATAAATATATAAAAGAATATAAAAAGGGCAATACTGGACGCTTGGCACAAAGTTTTAGGTAAGTATGCTTGAATTTGAAATATTCTAAATTTGCAATATTCTAAAATTCTACATGGTCCTCAAAATTACTGCGATATTAACTCTAATATTCAATGCATCTCCCAGCCCTAATGGCTATTCTCTCAAAAAAGCAGTAGTATCAACAAACATAAAATCACAATAATGCAAATGGATGGACATGCAAGTTACCTGTTTGTTTGAGGTTTGATTGGAGTTGTTGGTGTGGTGATCTTTCAGGCATAAGAATCGTGCATTCTGTCATAATAACACATAAGTATCAACCGACATCATGAAAACGTTTGATATTATTGTTTCTAATAACATGGATGGAAACGGATGAACACGTACCTGTTGGTTTTAAGCTTATTTCCAGTTAATGGCGCGGCCGCGACGATCTCCTTCCAACGTGCGCAGCATTAACGCATTTCATGATTGTTGCCGCCCTGATATGCAAATGGCGTCACAGCAAATTTCCGCTTCCTTCAGGTTGAGAATGTCGTTTATTTTCAGGATGTTTTGACATTCCGTCCGACTGACTTTATAAAAACACACATTTTATATGTGCGATTGACTTTTTTAAAACATTATTTGTATCAGTCTGATTGATTATCTAGTTTCTTCGTTCAAAATAAAAGTTATTTTAAATTAGTACATATGAATAATTTTTATGTGCTTTATTTTTCAAAACTTAGAAAGTAGAAATTAGACCAAATAAATATGAACAACAGTAAAGGCCTTAATTTTTTTTTTTTTTTTATTAAATTTTCATTTATGTTGCTTTGCACTAAATGTGCACAATAAATGTTGATTATTAAACTCCACAATAGCTTTATTTTGTCACTAAACATACTAATAGACTAATGTGTGCTTTATTCAACACAAACCAAATACCCTAAATAATACATTGTCTTTCAAATAACAGCAATTTAAGACAAATAACAAACTTAAAAACACCAATAACCATTTAATAACACTTCTATAATTATAGTAAAGCTATAAATTAATAATAATAAAAAAATCAAATAAAGCATATATATTATGTAAGTTATTATATATTTTTTAATTCAGTCATAAAGGTTTGACTGAGCTAAGTGATTGAAACATGTACTTTTAAAATTTTAAGTCAGTTTAACATGATGCAATCATGTTAAAATGAAAAATAGCCACAATGGCATTAATTCAACATGAATTGTTTAGGTAAAGTGAACAGAACTGGAAATTCATTTTTTTGAGTGTGTTGCTCATCAGTCATCACTCACAATACTATATAAAGGACATCATTATTATCTGTTGTAATGTTACAGTAGTAATTTAGCTGAAAAACATTCAGATTTATTTTTTATATAGGTTTAGGGGGAGCTAGACAGACAACAACACAACCCTTATGAAAATTAACATTAATATTTAACTATAAATGGAGAGAAAATGTTTACTTTTGTTTAACTGTGGTAACCAAAACCATTATTTTACAAATGTATTTATTTAAAAATAAATACAAATCCATTTGCAAAAAAAACAAGGTTAATTGACTTTTATATAGGCTAATAAAAGCATGGTTAATTTTTGTAAGGGAAAAACATGACTCGTGTACAGTATTAGGATTTTTCTATGAAGATATTGTAGTATTGTAGAGTATTGTATTGTAAAGTATAGTTTTTTTCAATCTTGAGTATTAAAGTCATGAGAGAGATGGATAACAGGGCAAAATAAAGAGACTGAAGAGAAGTGAAGGTGCAGTTCAGGAGAGAACTTTTAAATTATTTTGCATGTCCCCAAAGTAAAGATTTAAACCTTTTTTATGTCAGGTCTATACAAAAAATAGTTTTGTCCATGAATTTGTTTGTGTGAGTTTGAATTTTCCAGTCTGAATTTTTTTCCCAGCCCGCCCCTCCTGTAAATTAATGTCAAAGACATGGTTTCATTTACTACACATAGGCCTACTGAAGCTCGCAGTGTTTTCAACCTCTGCTGCCTAAATATAGGTGTACACGAGCACATAAACATAATTTCTAGAACTGCTCTGTGTCACTTCATGTGCATTTTACTTATTTTGAGAAAACTATCATCATATACAAAGAGACAGTAGTTAAAAAAAACACACCAATGTTTCAGGAGTTTATTATACAGAATGACACATGCTTATTAGATAACCGTATTTAAGATGATGTATATGCTTTTATTTATTCTTTCATTTTCACAAATTTAGAAAAGTAACCAAAAAGTACACAAGTAATTAGTCACATTACTTTAATAAAGTAATTGAAAAAGTTACAGTACTATTACATTTTAAACAGGGTAACTTGTAATCTGTAACCTATTACATTTCCAAAGTAACCTTCCCAACACTGTGTCTAGTTCCTGTCTGTTATTTTCTTCATTTCCAAAGGAATTTTCTGTCTCACTTAATGAAGGGTTAGATCTAGAAGTGCTTGCTCTTGCTTTTTTCTTTTCTGTAATATTTTGCCGAATTTTTCTTCCACTTTTTTTTTTTTTTTCTCTCATGCGGTCTACTTGTGAGGTCCTGAGTAGTCTTAATTTTACCATTTTCTTTACGTTTCCGATACCTGAAAAAGAAAAAAAATAATGAAAGTTGAAATGCAGTAAGCACTGACATAAATACAAACTTTGGACTATGATCAAAATTGCACACAATTTTTCGTTTATGAAAGGTAGGTGTGTGTGTGTGTGTGTGTGTAAGCACGCACACACACGTCTGTGTGTGATGTGTGTGAAAGAGAGTGTGTGTATCTACAATATAGTGTATACTGTACAATTATGTCAGCCTTCACATTTGCATGTCAGCAACTGTGTGTGTGTGTGTGTACTTGTGTTTCTGTGTGCATACATGTGTCTGTGTGGGAATGAGTGCAAGTGTTGGTTAAAACAAATAATCCAAGTTATATATGCTCCCTATTATCGCCCTGTCCCCTGACCTTTCTCTCTCCTTTCTTCTGTACTCCTCAAGTAACACTGGATTACTGTATATTTTTTCCCTATACTTTGCAAGCCTGTCTTTCGCTGATGCCCTTTTCTTTTCAACTGATGCTTGCCTGTAACAAAATGTACAATATCCATCTTGATTGAATGTAACATTTCATTAAAAAGACATAGAAATACATTGTTTTACAGTAAAAAATTAAATAATTAAATTAAATATTACATTTATAGTAGGTGGCAATCTGTTCAAAAAGTTAAGGCAAATATCAAGTTATAATGCACAGTCCTCCTTCATAAGTCTTTTTCTCATTACTGAAACATTGAGTATCTTCACCGCAACAGGCCTTCAATTGTTGCGGTGAATGATAATGGTGTTGTGGAGGATGAGCGACCTTAAACATTTTTGCTTACTGTGGAAGCTAAATGAGGGTTAGCTAAACTTTCCCTCTCTTTTTATATTTAGACCATAATGGGGTATATAGCAATCAAAAAATTAAAAGGGCAATATTTTTTAAAACTTCACAAACTCATGTTTCGGTAATGAGAACTAAAAAGTTGTGAAGGTACTTTGACAAACAAAATGTTAACTTTTATCTGGAGAAAAAAATAAGAACTGCTTACCTGGTAGCCATCTTGAGTGTCACAGTCAATTATGTCCCTCCAGCAAAATGCCTTGAAAATGTTAGTTCCTTGAGGACTTAAACAATGATTGAAAATTGTTGCTGAGGATGAGAAAATCGTTCTTGGACATATTTATATTCCTTATTAATTTGTACTACATTTTTCCAATGATCACAAAATACCACATTTATTTCCTGTAAATGTTTATAGTACAACATGCACTGAAGCTTTTCATTTTTTATATTTTTTAATTTAAAAAAATTCCACCTCAAAGAACCCAAATCCAGTCATGGACATAATGATAATGATAAATTTTCTCTTAAATGTGAATTTTTTTTAGAAATTGGTATTTAGGATGTAATTTTAAATCATGTGCAAAATAGTAGATGAACAGATGTTTATAACTGTATCCTTGTTATTTTGATAGCATTTACTTTTATCTTCAAAATGTTTCATGACACCGAATCGTGAGAATCACTCATGTGGGTCGTGGAATGGAAAAGTTTGGGAACCCCTGTTAGGGCTGAACGATATGGACAAAATTTCTTATCTCGATTTTCATGCCAGATATCTCTATCGATACAATACGATATGACTACGTGTTCTTTGGCTGAACACGACCTGCACAACACGTCACTCTGGTTTATATCGTCTTTTCTGAATCCAAAATACGGGGGCGGCCAGAGACAGGCGCTCTCAGAGCTAGTGCTGTCACTTTTGTGAAAAAATCATTTTCGATTTTTAAGACATAAATGTTCATTGAATCTTTTAAAAATGATTCAATCCATCTCAAACAACTGTTAAAAAAAATCTAACTTAAAATGGACTTGAGAACAAGCCATGTGTGTTTTTTTTATTTTTTTTTTATTGAACGTAACCGACTAGGCAGGCATATTGTAATGCGCAAAATAAGGCCATTACAAATTTATTGGACAGGAAAACAAGTCGATCAATATTTTCGTGGTCCAGAGCAGAGCGTTTTTCATTCACTATATGTCCAGCTGTTGAGAAGACACGCTTCAACCGCACTGATGTCCTAGGGAAACTCGGGTACAGCTGCACAAGGTGGGGGTATTACTGCCAGTTTTCCACCACAAAAGCCGGTCGCTGTCAGCTTGCAATGGTCCTTTTCATAACTCATAACTCATCTACTGTGCCGCGAGACCTCCAGACACGCGTAAACGCATCTTTACATTGACTAAAAACACTGAAATCATTCGCGCCAGATGCTCTATTCGCATTTGGTGTGAACGCAACATAAGAGGTCGCTGGGTTCGACATTACTGGGTCTTACAGGAGCTTAAAATTGCTGCTATTTTCTGTCTAGCTCTCGGAAGGCATTCTGCACTTTCGGATTTCTTTTTCTCCTTGTTTGTTTAATTTAATTTTTATTTTGTTTGTGAGTTTTGTTACATCTATTTTTTTATTTTAATTATTTTAAAATTAATAGTATACATATTTGGTTAAAATCAATTCCCTATTTTCATTTTCGAAAACTTTTTTGGTTGGTCCAATCGATTGTGCAATCAATTTTCGAACTAAAAGTGACAGCCCTACTCAGAGCTGTCATATATCACAACTTTTGAGTGTTTTCAACCACATACTGTTTATTTTAGTTTTCAAACATATAAATTCACATAAGTACTAAAAAACAATACATTTAGAGTTTGTAAAATACACACTGATGTCTATGGAAGCGGTAATAATAATCCTTTCCATTATAATTTGTTTTATTCATATCAGATACACATCGTGTAAGTAACTTCAGTGTTTATTCTATTCCCAGTTCACCAGCCACTTACTTTTAAGTATTTTGGGAGAAGTGGATGAATTCATGTGTTGTAAACATAGAGGTTGTAAATCCAACATATTCGATTCTCTGAACTGCGTCTGCGGCACAAACACAACGCCGCCCATCGACCATACAGCTCAACTAACGCGATCGTTATAAAGGTGTTTAAACAACAATATACTTCCACTTGCATGTATTTGACAATCATAATATCAGATATTTCATGCCATAACTAACACATTTGTGAATATTGTGAATAAAAAAGGAAAAATGACATAAAAGCAGATCATCATTCATTTAGTGCTGTTGCTGCTGCGGTGTTTCACGTGACAAGCAATGACGCGTCAACCATGGAAACGCCGCCCCCCCCTCACAATATAGTTCCCACGTCCCTAGTGTATGCGCGCTGGGTTTAGCGGTGCAGTCAAGGGCACTCGTAAAAACTGATGTTTGTTGTGACTGCCAGAGTTGTATGCAGGGCGAGCGCGGAGAGGGGAAATCTATATCGTCTATATCGTTGCTTTTTTCGATATTAATATCTTGAAAGTTCATATCTAGATATAGATACGATGACGATATATCGTTCAGCCCTAACCCCTGTTGTATGACCAGTTTCAGATGTTGTGTCTGAGAGTGAGAGTTTAGAAGTTGCAGATCAAAATCTTTCTGAAGTTGTGGATGAATAGCTTTTTCTAGGAAATGTAACTTAACCCTCTTCTATCTGAAACTGCAAGCTAAATTGCTATTGCCTAAGTCTACCATTCACGGCATTGTTGAATAATTTCAAAACATCCATGACATTGGGCATATTTTCTTAGCAAACTGAGAGAAAAGCCTTATTTGCTTGAATTACCAGAGGAAAGGACTAATTTATATGGTTTTAAATATATTTTATATATATTATAAATTTATATTTTTCTTAAATGCATCGCTTCACTTCAGAAGGCCTGAGCCATGTGGAGTACTTTTATGATCGATGGATGCACTTTTTGAGCTTTCAAAATGTTGCCTGTCATTCACTACCATAATAAAGCTGAGAAGAGCTAGGGCATTTATTTAAAAAAAATTTTTTATGTAACTCCGATTGTATTTGTCTGAAAGAAGAAAATAATTTACTCCTAGGATAGCGTGAGTAAATCATGGTAATTTTTACTTCATTTAATTCTTTTCAGACTATCCCTTTAACGTGAGCTATACAACACTTATTAATCTATGCCCCGCCCTGCCGTATTCTTATTTTATTTTTTATAGGTGAATCCATGACCCCAAGCAAGTGGATGTTGTCCGTCGAGAGGGAAGTTGTCCTGGGCCCATTTTCAGAGGCATTTGTTGAGGGCCTGGCAGCATTGTTTGCAACCTATTACAACTTAAATCTTGCTTATCAGGATGACGCTGCATGCATGCTGGAATTTATTCAGAGTTATTTCAGAGCATAAAATCTTACTCCGTATTTTTTTTTTTTTTTAGGTTTTCAATTCAGTATAGTTTATCTAAATTAGATATTTTATGGAAAAGTTTTCAAATGAACAACAAAAAATTGCTAACCACATACTGAATAGAGAATTATTTTATACACTGCATGTTACTAAAAAGTGCAAGGTGCATCTGGATTAAAAACTAGACGAGCACAAGCAAATGCTTCAAGTTGCTTTTCTTCAGTACTTCCATTCCAGCAAACATTCACACTTTTTTTTCCCGTTGTAGACAATTTAAGAATAATCACCTGGATTCAATTAGCAAGAGTAGAATGCCAATAGTATAGCAGTTAAGTATAGCACAACTGTAGCAAATAATCTATTATAAATATGCAGGGTTTTTCCTACATTGAAATTTTTTTGGCAGCCGCCAAAGTGATTTTTTTTGTCCCCCCAAAGCCTTATTTGATCTGTAATTGGGTTTTGTGAGTGAAGCAAGGGCCAGGCTACTGACGGAGTGATGGAGAGAATGAGCACGGCGCCCCTCCCCCGCGCGGGCATTCTCCGTCTTCAATTCTGTCATTGCTCTCTCCCTCACATCAAAATCAGCTCATCCCAGGGTCGTCCCTAGTGGGGTGAAAGGTGGTGACGATTATAGGGGCACACGGCTGGGGGGGGGCCCCTGGCGATCTAAAGGCCAGCCTAAAAATAGGATCAGGACAGGTGACAGTCCACTGCTGCTTGTGGTCACAAAAGCTTACCATTTCGCATGTTTTTAAGCCTTTGCAACTTGTCGATTTTAACATTTAAAAAGAGTTTAAAGCATTCAAACACAAGACGCGGAAAAGCTCAACTGAGAAGCTGCTGAATTTGCCTTATTTTGCTCGTGTACCGTCAAATACAAATACCATCAAATTCATACCGTCTTGGAAAGTATGTTCGAAAAAAACTGTCGGTTAGGTCTTAAGTGAAAGTAAAAACTTTAGAAAAAAATTTGACGTGTATTATATTGGATAGATTCATCGGCTCTTAAAGGGGGGGGGGGGGGTGAAATGCTATTTCATGCATACTGAGTTTTTTACACTGTTAAAGAGTTGGATTCCCATGTGTCCATAAACATGGACAAAGTTTCAAAAATTAAGTTGTACATTTTAAGGAGTATTTCTGTTCCAAAAATACTCCTTCCGGTTTGTCACAAGTTTTGGAAAGTTTTTTTTCGAGTATGGCTCTGTGTGACATTAGATGGAGCGGAATTTCCTTATATGGGTCCTGAGGGCACGTTTGCCGGAAGAGCGCGCGCTCCCGTATAGCAGAGCAGAGAGAGGCTGTGCACAGACAAACACTGATCAGAGCGAGAGCGTCGCGAAATGTCACAAAAGGAGTGTGTTTTTGGTTGCCAGGACAAGACAACCCTGCACAGATTACCAAAGAAAAAACCGCATTAAGGGACCAGTGGATGGAGTTTATTTTTACAGAGCATCAACGGAGTTGTGCAAGTGTTTGTGTTTGTTCCCTGCATTTCTTTTTGGTTTTCGGCGGATAGACTTTTATCACTTTTATCATAGCGCAGACCACGAGCTCCCCGCGACATTCACTTAACACCAGTGAGAACATTCTCTCTCTTCGTATTCCTTTATTCGCAGCACTAAAACGTCTCCTAACAAAGAGATTAAGACGGACCACGAAGTAAAAAACAAAGAAAAGTACAGTCTTATAGAGTCTGTTAGCACACGTCTCACTGAGATATTTTCGGATCCTCTGCACTTCATCGCGAATGTGCTTGATCCGCGTTATAAAGACCATTACTTGGATGCGGAAATAAGGCAGCGCGCACGAGAAATGATCCAGGCTGCGCTAGATGCGGAGAACCCGTGTGGAGACGGAGAAGCGCCAAGCGCAGGAGACAGATCAGAGCGCAGAAAAAAAGACTGGTCTCTGCACCAGATGAGTGGCATGCACCCTCGTTGTCTGATATGTTCAGTGGAATTCTGCAAGAAAGTGCCTCAAAAAATAATACGTTGTCTATTTTGTTCTTAGGCTACTATATATATATATATATATATATATATATATATATATACACTCTCTCAAATGTCAGGCAGATGACAAGCTCTGCTCAACAGCTAAATGGTTAAAGTCCCCATCCCCAGAAGTGATAATAGTCTTGCCTATTGGAGAAGTAATGCACTTTCTAGTCCGACAGAAAAAAAATTCAAATGCACTTCACCTAAATGCACTTTGTTTTAATGAGAGAACTGTTCATTTTAAAACCTTTCTGCAGGCCAGTAGGCCTGCACATTATTATTAAATATACACATGAGTGGGATAAATTTTTAGTTTGAATTTAATTTTATACTGTGCATTGTTGCAATGTGCTTAATAAATATTTGCATCATTTGTAATTATGTATTTTTATGTTTTTTTTTTTAATAATTTATGTAATTGTAATTATCTTTTGAAACTTTAATATTTATGCAATTGCAATGTCTTAATTTTAGTAAAGTTAGTACACGGTCATAGCAATAAATGCAATGTTACTAATAATTGGCATAATTTCTTTCGGTGTTTCGGTTTCGGTTTTCGGCCTTGGTTTTCTCGTTTTCGGTTTCGGCCAAGAATTTTCATTTCGGTGCATCCCTAATAAATTTAGTTTGTAAATTTAAAGCTCGTAGCTAAAGATCAGACATCTCAGTGACTCGTAATGTGAGCGGGGTGGAGGCCAAGGCAATCATGAATATATGGGTTTTTAAAAATTGGCTAATAATACATCAAGCTACAAATCACACAGAGTAAATATGCGTACGACAATACAGACAGTAAACTTTGTACTAGACATAACGGAATCCACATAAGGGAGAGAAAGAGAGAGAGAGAGAAAGAGATCACAGAATGAGCTCAGGTAAGAAAATCATAGACCGTAACTTTTTGGAAGCCAACAACGACTCAAATCATAGACACACTTTAAGTAGCATTTAAATCTCCATAGAGAAAGATACTTGCATGCCCCAGCGTGCGTGAGCGTGGTCTTTTTGTGACGCTTTGTGCGCTGATCCTTTTGAAAACAACGTGCGTGTGCCGGGTGACGTGTGTGAGCTGCGCTGGAGCAGCATGGGCCTTTGTCTTCCGGTCCGGGGCTGCGGCGGAATCGCGCGGTATTTGAAAGGTTCAACAAACAATGTTCCAGAATTCGTCTTCCTTGTGTGGAGAGGCGAATAGTTGAATAAACTTAGTAAAGAAAAGAAAACAACGAAAACGAAAGCTTCCGAAGGAGCCATGAGAATGACTGTCCTCTCAGTCCTGTGCTGGGGGGACGGCAATATGAAGGGACTCGCGGGAGCGACTAGGGTCGCAGCCGGTTAGCAGCGTGTGTGAAGGAAGAGAGAGGGCGGGCCTTGTTCGGTCGGCTCTTATGGCTTGGGATGGTTCACGCCTCTGTTCGCGTGAACAACCAGTGAACGTCCGCTATCTGAAGCGGGGAAAAGTTCCTTTTGTCTCTGTGGAAACACCCACCCTACTAACTTTGGGGCTTGTTAGATTTCAGCAGTGATATTCTAGCAAGTTCATAATTCAAGATTAATAGATTTTACACACATTTTACACAGAGGAATAATTGGGTCACAACATGACAATTCCAAAAACACCAAACAGTACATATATAACTGATAGAAACACGACGCTAATAAATTGCAGACAGTCCCAATTTATATGGGAAACATCTCAATGCACCAACAAAACAATACTATATACTTTTAGACTACGTCTGAGTACATTTTACCATTCTTTTCGTAAGAGATAGCATTCCTGTCCTGTCTCCCAGTGGGATCATAAAGTTTTACGACCGGGTCAGGAGTAGAGTTACAGAAAACATGACTCTATTTGAGAAAGTTAAAATGAGGAGAAACATATCCAACTTATAAGCTAGTAAAATTATAATCCTCGCATAACAAGGATTAACTATTGTAGGTACAACATGTTCAAAATACAAATTATTAAGGACTTACATAAAAAGTATAAAGAAAATTTTGTTTGCGTGTGTGTGCTTGTGTGTGTGTGTGTGGGGGGGGGTTTCATGTCCCTTTTGAGGCTCGCCCACGTGACTCTGGAATTTCTTGTAGGAGTAATAACTGTCACTCAAGGCAGGATGTGTTAGAGTCAGGATTCATTAATATGGAACAGATGGCTGAAATACCATCAGCTCATTAGTGTTACATCTCCCCCTTTTCCGTCGGATGAAGTCCCTGTGTGGACATCATCGGACGGCAATCATCACTATTGGCAGATGAAAGGTGAATCATGACGGCAGGTGGTTCAAAATGGCAGGTGGTTCTTGGAGCTGAGGATTCAGCTTGATGAGGTTCGGTGTTGTCTTTGACTTGGCACCCCCTCTCCGGGGATTCCAACGGAGACCTCCAGCCACACTTGTCGTGAGTTTGGCTGTAGAGGTTTGCATCTCGTTGAGTATCCTGTATAGGATGAAGGTCACGCCAAGAGTCAGGGTGTGACCAATGACAGTGGAGATGCACCGTGCAGTGTCGGCAGCAGTCCAGGCTCGGACTGCAGATGACTGGTTCAGAAAGGGCTGTCGAGACAGTGCTTGGAGGGCTGTGTCGACGGGAGTAATGCTGGTCGTAGGTCAGTGTAGCTGAGTGCACAGGAGTGTTGACGAGCCATCTGTTACCCACAATCTCTGCTTGCATTTCTGTGACTTGTGTACAAGGCTTGGCTTCGGCAGGGCATCGCGTATCGCTGACCCAGGGTTGCAACTCGCAGATTCCTTCAGCGTTGTGTCTGAGGAAGGGTTTGCTAAGGCAGAGATAATGAATGTCTTTGGTCAACGTACACATGTGCATGTTTGGGGCCAGGTACAGCTGTGTGTCGCTGTCGTGGTAGGCCACCACATCTGGAATGTGTGTCTTGGTGTGGGTGTTGCTTTGCCACATCCTGACACTGACAATGTCTTTAGGTCTGTAGACTTGGCTTGACTCGCTGATGAGTTGGTTCAGGAGCACATTCACTTCTCTCTGTTTGGGGTTGACGTGCCGTAGGAAGGCACTATCCAGAGAGTTGGCCAGGTGTACTTGTAGCAGGTCAGCTGGCGTGTTGATGGCTTAAGCCAGGAGTTTATGGTCTGGTTCGCTGCATTGACATTGGACATAAAAATGGTAAACTTCTGGTGGCAGCAGCGACTCTGAGCAAAGCTCCCGGGAACTGTCTGGAGCGGTGGTGGTGTCCACTTAACTCCATTTGTGTAACAGTCACTTTCTCATATTGGCTGAACATGTGTTTGACATCGGTCTCAGTGTGAGTGAGGGAGTCCTCTCTCCATCAGATCCCTGTACAGCTGTATTCGGTTACAGTGCTGGGGTAGTGTGCCCTGTCATAAAATATAACTTAATTCACACCATATTTCTGATATTATCGATCAATCTTATCAGATTAACTTTGATCGTTCACTCTTCCGTGACTGCAGTACACCTGCAAAGCGTTAGCACTCGTTAGCTTGTCATTATCGTTTTCTTTTCTCCTCTCCTGTCTCACGCTGCAGTTTTTCACAAGTTTCATCAAGCACGGTGAGTAATGGCTTCGGCTACTATCATTATTTGCACCTCTTGCCACATGTACAGTTTATCTATCTCTGTCGCTGATGAGGGATTCACATGTGATAAATGCAAGGAAATAGTTAGGCTGACAGAGAAGATTTCAGAATTAGAGACACGCATCCAAACTTTAATTGAGGACCGTAAGAATGTTAGGGCTCTAGATACGGCTTTGGATGCGTCTAGCTCAGGGACTCCTGTACATTGTCCGGTTCCGGCAACAGAGCCCCTGCAGCAGGGCAACTGGGTGATGGTGAGGCAGCGTAGTCGTGGGTCAAAACAAACTCGGAACTCTTCTGTTCCGATCAAAACATTAAACATGTTCTCCCCACTCAGTGATGCACCCACTGAGAAACCTGATGAAAGTGCTCTAGTTATTGGTGATTCTATTGTACGGAACGTGAATATAGAGACACCAGCCACCATAGTCAAATGTTAACCGGGAGCCAGAGCGCCTGACATCTTGGCAAATGTAAAAGATTGTTATTCATGCCGGCGCTAATGATGTTCGACTTCGCCAGTCGGAGATCACTAAAAATAACATTAAAGAGGTGTGTGAACTTGCAAGCACGATGTCAGACACTGTAATAGGCTCTGGTCCCCTCCCTGCTTACCGTGGTGTCGAGATGCATAGCAGATTGTCATCACTCAATGGCTGGATGTCTAAGTGGTGCCCACAGAATAACATAGGTTTCATAGACAATTGGACGAGCTTTTGGGGCAGACCTGACCTGTTTAAAAGAGATGGTCTTCATCCCTCCTGGGGTGGCGCCACTCTTCTGTCTAGAAATATGGCACATAGTCTTAGTGTTTATACTTGACTAACTGGGGCCCAGGTCAGGAAGCAGACAGACTGGCTAAACCGACCGTCTGCTAGCTGCCTCACGTCACAGAGGTCAGTTAATTCTCAGCACATAGAGACTCTTTCACCTAGATATCACACTATAGAGACTGTGTCTGTTCCCCGAACTAGAAAATACAAAAAACGTCCAAACCAAGTTAAGGTTAACAATTTAATTGAGGTTCAACAAATAAAAAAACAAATGCAATATGGATAAATGATAAAGATTGGCTTATTGAATATCAGATCCATTTCTACGAAAACACTTTTTGTAAATAATATGATAACTGATCATAATATAGATGTGCTCTGTTTGACAGAAACTTGGCTAAAACCTGATGATTACATTTATTTTAAATGAGTCCACCCCCCAAGATTACTGTTATAAACATGAGCCGCGTCTAAAAGGCAAAGGGGGAGGAGTTGCTTCAATTTATAACAACGTTTTTAGGATTTCTCAGAAGGCTGGCTTCAAGTATAACTCATTTGAAGTAATGGTGCTTCATATAACATTATCCAGAGAAACCAATGTTAATGATAAATCCCCTGTTATGTTTGTACTGGCTACTGTATACAGGCCACCAGGGCACCATACAGACTTTATTAAAGAGTTTGGTGATTTTACATCCGAGTTAGTTCTGGCTACAGATAAAGTTTTAATAGTTGGTGATTTTAATATCCATGTCGATAATGAAAAAGATGCATTGGGATCAGCATTTATAGACATTCTGAACTCTATTGGTGTTAGACAACATGTTTCAGGACCTACTCATTGTCGAAATCATACTCTAGATTTAATACTGTCACATGGAATTGATGTTGATAGTGTTGAAATTATTCAGCCAAGTGATGATATCTCAGATCATTATTTAGTTCTGTGTAAACTTCATATAGCCAAAATTTTAAATTCTACTTCTTGTTACAAGTATCGAAGAACCATCACTTCTACCACAAAAGACTGCTTTTTAAGTTATCTTCCTGATGTATCCAAATTCCTTAGCATATCCAAAAACCTCAGAACAACTTGATGATGTAACAGAAACTATGGACTCTCTCTTTTCTAGCACTTTAAATACAGTTGCTCCTTTATGCTAAAGGAAGGTTAAGGAAAACAGTTTGACACCATGGTATAATGAGCATACTCGCACCCTAAAGAGAGCAGCCCGAAAAAGGGAGCGCAGCTGGAGGAAAACAAAACTTGGCGTATTGCTTGGCGGGAAAGTAGCATATCCTATAGAAAAGCATTAAAAACTGCTAGATCTGATTACTTTTCTTCTCTTTTAGAAGAAAACAAACATAACCCCAGGTATTTATTCAATACAGTGGCTAAATTAATGAAAAATAAAGCCTCAACAAGTGTTGACATTTCCCAACACCACAACAGTAATGACTTTATGAACTACTTCTAAAATCGATACTATTAGAGATAAAATTGCAACCATTCAGCCGTCAGCTACAGTATCACATCAGACAGTGCACTATAGACCCCCTGAGGAACAGTTCCACTCATTCTCTACTATAGGAGAGGAAGAATTGTATAAACTTGTTAAAACATGTATGTTAGACCCTATACCATCTAAGCTCCTAAAAGAGGTGCTTCCAGAAGTCATAGGTCCTCTTCTGACTATCATTAATTCCTCATTGTCATTAGGATATGTCCCCAAAACCTTCAAACTGGCTGTTATTAAGCCTCTCATAAAAAAAACCACAACTTGACCCCAGAGAACTTGTAAATTATAGACCAATCTCGAATCTCCCTTTTCTGTCCAAGGTACTAGAAAAGGTGGTATCCTCACAATTATATTCCTTCTTAGAGATTTCCAGAGGATTTCCGGTCAGGATTTAGACTGTATCATAGTACTGAGACTGCTCTCCTTAGTTACAAATGATCTGCTCTTATCATCTGATCGTGGGTGTATCTCTCTATTAGTTTTATTGGATCTTAGTGCTGCGTTTGACGCAATTGACCACAACATTCTTTTGCATAGACTTGAACACTTTGTTGGCATCAGTGGAAGTGCATTAGCATGGTTTAAATCATACTTATATGACCGCCATCAGTTCATAGCAGTGCATGAAGATGCATCATATCGATCACAAGTGCAGTATGGAGTACCTCAAGGCTCAGTACTAGGGCCGCTACTCTTCACGCTTTATATGTTACCCTTGGGAGATATCATCAGGAAACATGGTGTTAGCTTTCACTGTTATGCTGATGATACTCAGCTCTATATTTCCTCACAGCCCGGTCAAACACACCAATTTGAAAAACTAATGGAATGCATAGTCGATATAAAAAATTGGATGGCGAGTAATTTCTTACTGCTAAATTCAGAAAAAACAGGTGTTAATCATAGGGCCTAAAAACTCTGGTTGTAATAACCTAGAACACTGTCTAAGACTTGATGGTTGCTCTGTCAATTCTTCGTCATCAGTTAGGAACCTTGGTGTGCTACTTGATCGTAATCTTTCCTTAGAAAGCCACGTTTCTAGCATTTGTAAAACTGCATTTTTCCATCTCAAAAATATATCTAAATTACGGCCTATGCTCTCAATGTCAAATGCAGAAATGTTAATCCATGCATTTATGACTTCAAGGTTAGACTATTGTAATGCTTTATTGGGTGGTTGTTCTGCACGCTTGGTAAACAAACTACAGCTAGTCCAAAATGCAGCAGCAAGAGTTTTTACTAGAACCAGGAAGTATGACCATATTAGCCCGGTCCTGTCCACACTGCACTGGCTCCCTATCAAACATTGTATAGATTTTAAAATATTGCTTATTACTTATAAAGCCCTGAATGGTTTAGCACCTCAGTATTTGAATTACATTATACTCCTCTACGTCCGCTACGTTCTCAAAACTCAGGCAATTTGATAATACCTATAATATCAAAATCAACTGTGGGCGGCAGATCCTTTTCCTATTTGGCGCCTAAACTCTGGAATAACCTACCTAACATTGTTCGGGAGGCAGACACACTCTTGCAGTTTAAATCTAGATTAAAGACCCATCTCTTTAACCTGGCATACACATAACATACTAATATGCTTTTAATATCCAAATCCGTTAAAGGATTTTTAGGCTGCATTAATTAGGTAAACCGGAACCGGAAACACTTCACATAACACCGTACTTTCTACATCATTAGAAGAATGGCATCTACGCTAATATTTGTCTGTTTCTCTCTTGTTCCGAGGTCACCGTGGCCAACAGATCCAGTCTGTATCCAGATCAGAGGGTCACTGCAGTCACCCGGATCCAGTACGTATCCAGACCAGATGGTGGATAAGCACCTAGAAGGACCTCTACTGCCCTGAAAGACAGCGGAGACCAGGACAACTAGAGCCCCAGATACAGATCCCCTGTAAAGACCTTGTCTCAGAGGACCACCAGGACAAGACCACAGGAAACAGATGATTCTTCTGCACAATCTGACTTTGCTGCAGCCTGGAATTGAACTACTGGTTTCGTCTGGTCAGAGGAGAACTGGCCCCCCAACTGAGCCTGGTTTCTCCCAAGGTTTTTTTCTCCATTCTGTCACCGATGGAGTTTCGGTTCCTTGCCGCTGTCGCCTCTGGCTTGCTTAGTTGGGGTCACTTCATCTACAGCGATATCATTGACTTGATTGCAAATAAATGCACAGACACTATTTAAACTGAACGGAGATGACATAACTGAATTCAATGATGAACTGCCTTTAACTATCATTTTGCATTATTGAGACACTGTTTTCCTAATGAATGTTGTTCAGTGCTTTGACGCAATGTATTTTGTTTAAAGCACTATATAAATAAAGGTGATTGATTGATTGATTATGCTGTGTGTAATCTCTTCAACCTTGAATGTGGGTGGGTGGGTTGGGAGTTACCACAGAATGTTATTCAGTGTGCCAGTTTTGGCAAGGGTGTCAGTTTGATCTTTTAAGTCCTTGTCTAGACTTAGTAGCTTTGAGTGTCCTTTTACCTTCCTCCAGTACACTGTCACATTGTGTGTTTTTGTGATTTTATCACATTGCTGGAACAGGTGTTTGTGTTTGACATGCTTGTTGTTTGCAAGTGTGAGTCCGAGTTCCACACATTCAGGTGAGGATTGGAAAAAACCCAGCGTGTGGTTTAAGGTTTGACCACATTGCAGGTTGAGCTGAACAGCGACCCCTGTGGTGTAAGCTGGTACCACCGTACCCTGTTTGTTGACTAAGGTACAGAGGCTTGAACTTGAGCCTGTTGTTAGGGTGTTGTACTCATGGCTGGCTGCTGGGGTTCCCGTGACCTCTGTGACCTGACCGTCTGGCTCTGTGGGAGTTCCCGTGACCTCTGCGACCTGACAGTCTGGCTCTAGCGACCTGTGTTGCTGGAAGGAAAGAGGTTCTCGCACTTGAGCAAAGTCTTTTAGCTGTTTGAAGTTCAGAAAACGGTCAAAGTGGTCTAGCAGGTCTTTGCCAATGAGAAATGTATGAGTGTTCATTGGTGAGACATACATGGGATGTACTAGCCTCATCAGAAAGATTGTCAGGTGAATGGAAACAAAATGTTCAAACCGGATGTCATTCTGTCTGTACGCCTGTACATTCAGTTCATAAGTTTGAGGTGTAAGAGTTCGATCTTGTCTCTTAGCTTCAAATTGGAGTCTTTTGAAAAGGTGAGATGAGATCACCGTCAGGTTTAATCCTGTGTCGATCAGGTCTTCCATGCTGACTCCTTTTTGCCCCACCCCCTTTTTGACAAGGCTGCCCAGGAATGTTGGCATCAGGGCAGGTGTGATGATCGATGGGTGGTAAGGACCAGTCTTGTGTAGCTCGCTGCGAAGGCAGGTAGTCAAAACAGCATTTTCTGGTACCTTGTGTTTGTGGTACCTGGTGTGAGGACCTGTGCTGTCTCGTTCAGGGTGTGCAGCTGTCAGCTGTGGAGCTTGGGTGATGCTGTCGTCTTGTGCTGTGACAGTTAGCTCTGTGGTCTGTGGATGACGGGCAGTGTTCTGGGTGCTTGGCTCATCTTCCATGCGAGTTTTCATGTGAAGAAGATATTTCAACACCCTCAGCTGTCTCAGACGTGGCTGCACTGTTTGTCTGACGTGGGCTCAGGATTGAGCTTAGCAGTGTCATGTGTCCTGGATGGTGGGAATCGCTCGCTCTGGTGCATTGGACGAGCACCACCACGATTGTGTTGCCCTCTGCTGGCTTGGAACGGTATTGACTCTGTAAAAATGTCTGTGACTGTGGTGTTGTAGGGCGCCCTCTAGGGTTACCTCCAAGCAGTGCTCAGAGACAGCGATTTTGGGGTTTTTCACAAATAGTCTTTTTCTTGGTGCAAGCTTTGTGGGCTAAGTTCTGTAACTCTTGTGTAGTCCTGTCACGTGGACACGCTGGGACTCTGAGATGAGAACTCCAACTGGCATGTAGGTTTAGGAGGAACAGAGTTTTTAAGTTGACATCCTGTTCCATACCTGGTTCGTTGCATGCTCCGAAGTAGGCTTTTCGTGGCGGACTACAGAAAGTCTGTGGGTTTTCAAGTCGGCCCTGTTTGAGGTTCATAGCAATAAGGAGCCCATGGTCTGAGTTTAGATCAGAGAACTCAAGAATCAAAGTCTGTAGCAGTTGCTGGTAGTACGCTTTGACAGTCTCTGGTTGACGATCCAGAAAACAATGCACATCACGGCTGGACGTGATTTTTAACAGGTACAATGTGTTCACATCTGTCACGTTGGCGACAGTTTGCAAATGAAAGTCAATGGCTTGTAAAGAAGCATGAACGTCCTGTCCTCCTGCAGGATCTGGCTTTAACATAGGGATGCTTCTGGCTAGCTTGTCAAGTTCTCTGTGAGTTTTGTGGCATGCGTTTTCTGGAAGGGTTCTCTCCCCTCCGTTGTTGACAGGTGTTCTTGTAAGATGGCTGGTGATTTCTTGAGTCGTGAGCTTACACCCCCTTTTTCAGCTCTGGGTTCTTGGCTGAAAGGGTTGGAGTGGCGGGCCGGGAGAAACTTTGTGGTGTGCGTTTCTCCCATGCAGCCACTCTGTAATCTGTGAGATTGTCTCAGTTCTGTGCGAACAGTGTCAAGTTCATCTTGAAGCTTGTCTCTCTGCAGAGTAAGCTTGTTGATTTTAGCTCGGGCCGCTTGCAAGTGTGTTTTGCAGGCCCAGGTTTTATAGTCTCTTTCTTTCAGTTCAGTCTCTGCTCTTTTTAGGAGAGTGTCACCTTGCTGGAGTTTTTTGTTGAGGTCTTTTCTGGCTTCTCTCTCCAGCTGTTCTTTTTGATCTGTGTCGAGGCGAAGATCTTGCAGGGCATTGTGAAGTCTTTCAACTCCTTTCTGTAGCTCTGGATCTGTGTCGTCCTCTTTCTCGCTCTGGTTCTGGGTCTCGAGGAGGAGCTGATCAAGATGACTCTGGGTTGGGGCCTGGTCCTTCCAGGCCTCCTCCGCGATGTTGCTCCGTTCACTGAGCCGATCCTGGGCGACGAGAATGTGAACTAGGCTTCCGAGGATCCTGGCGAGTTCTTTGTATTAGTCGCTTTGGTTTGGATCGTGTGCCATCAGTTCATCTAGCTCGGTGTCTAGTTGCTCTGGGTGCTGCAGGTTACTGGCGTCCTTGGGCAGGAAGGGGGTCGTCAGTGCTTTCAACCATGTCGAGAGGTGGCCCCCGTGGACTGCTGGACTGCATGACTGGAACATCCTGACTCTCTGACGGTGAGAGAAGCACAGCACACACACACAAAAAGACCAATGCAAGTTCGTTCTATGGTTGACAAGCTATATTCCTATGGGCTGTGCCGTTTATGAGTTTTGGGGCTAACTGATGCAAACAGTCAGACAGTTAAGTAGCCAATTAACTTGGGTCAACGAAGGACCTGAAATGGAGATTTGACAGGCAGTAGCCTAGCGGGTCACTTGATGACACCGGCTGCTGGTTCTTGCTCTACTATTTAGCTTCCTTGGTGGCTCACAGGTTACTGTCTCTGTGAAATGAAAGAAACAAATCACAACAGAACAGAGGATAGAAAAAGATCAAAGTGAAACAACACTTGAAATGAGATAAAACAATAGAAACACAATGTGTTAGTGAGAATAAGGAGGCTTAAGGTTTTAAGATGGGTGGGCTATCTGGGTAGGAAACCTAGAAATATGGTGTGGCTTAAAGAAGCAAAAGGGTTAAACACTTAAAATATATCCGGGGGAATATCTAATATTCTGTGGCTTATAATAAGTGGATGGGTTTTATCACATTTGGTTCACCTGGGTGAATTGAAGTCATTCAGGTGGAAACCAGTGGCTTGGTCAACCTCTCCGGCGCTCCCCAAACACTCAATCGCAGTGTCCCCGGTCCTCCGTTACTCTGGCGTTGCGCCCTGTCAAACAGCTTGTGACTTTTAACACAACCTTTGGAGTGCCAAATTGCTGATGTCTCCACTGCGTGCCGCTAACGGACGGAGACAAGAGGAACCTCTCTGTGCTTAACCTGCCAAGCAGAAAACTTAATTCAAATTAAAAATTCAAAACTGGTTTAAATCAAAATTTAAAATAAGCATGTACGAATTAAAAGGAAAATCTGAATAATATCCTATAATCCAATGATAGCTTGTAAATATGTAAATTATCATTGATAATTATGAAATTAATCAAACAGGGTGAGATTAATCAAAAAGGGTAAAAGTGGACATGCAATTCAAAACAAAATGGAAAAGACAGAGGTCTGTTAGTCGATTTGACAGGAGACTGCCACTAGATGGCTTACCTTCTAAGTGGGTCAATCAGTAGTTGACCTGAAACATCTAGATTTCCACTATTAAACAATTACATTTTAATTCAAATCATGTTTGAACCAAACTCAAAGTAAATGTAAACAGTCAAAGGCAGGGAAAATTCTTTTGTTTCCCTGTAATAATATTCGCACGAGCAAAGCTGTAAATGCAAATAATTATCGAGAATTTAAACCGCTAATTCAATACCTCAAGGGGAAATAGAGATTAGCAATTAGAGCACATTATCTGAAACGGCCATGGGATGGCGGATTTGCACTCATGCAAGTTGGAATCAGAAAGCAGGGCGTAACTTGAAACTTCTAAACCACGAGTTCCCTCTGGTGTTTAGATAGCGGAATTACAGAATTTAAATAGGACTTAGAATCTGATCGTTTGTCAGGCTGATTTTCTGCATCAAAAATCACAAATAACAAACAGAAAAAGGTTTTATGATCTCTGAGGTGCTATAGACTGCACAAGAGTGTAAGGACAGGATTTGTTTCACTGCCAAGACACAAATGTGAAAAACAGGAATTTTTACATCTGTTGACTTCCCATAAACATTTATCAAAAATAGCACTTATGATTTTAAATGTTTTAGGTTTAAAATCGGGTAGCTAAGCCAATTTCAGACCAGGAGTTTTTATCGTTTATTTTTGAATATCACTGTGGTTTACCACAAATTCAATAACGATATTTAATAAGCAAGGCCTTTTTAACTGAATCAGAGGAACATCGCTCATGTTCAGATTTACATGTTGTAACTAATAAAAGATTTCTTTCTTTTAATTATTCATATTAAAATGTTCTCACTGCAAAAGATTTTCAGCTTTCTTAACAGGAGACTTTAAACGTTATACTGCAGTTTACTTTCATTAAAAATAACAGTGACTATACTGTTAAGTTTCTATAAATACCTAACGTGCTGACTGATCAGCTTTTTGCCTCAGTCAGTTAGGAGTGAGTTCGAGTCTTGCGATTTATCTCAAGTACATAATTCCATAGCGCACGTGCAGAAATTATTAAAAACCATATACACAGATTGGTTGCTCACAAAACGACGTTTGAAATGCCTGCATTCTCCACCAATTAAATGTAACAACAATGGGTTGTACATAATAATTAACTAAAATGATATAAAGGGAATTTAAATAATTAATCAGGAATATGATTAATATACATCTCATATGACAGTTGCACTAAATTTTATTGAATATGAAAAATAGCTCAATTGTCTATACCAATAACTAATTACAGGGCACTGTAATTTACTCATTAATATGTCAATATTCCATTCTTCATATCAATTATTGTGATATCTCTTACTGTAAATTACTGCAAATCAAACAGGGGTTTGTCCAGCAAACGGCCGTAAGAATGACCGATCAATTTTCAATAAAGTTATCACTTCTTATAATTCAAGGAAAAATATTCTCTGGCCATGAAAACATTATCCTATCATTATGATAAATTTAGTTTCTAAATTTAAAGCTTGTAGCTAAAGATCAGACATCTCAGTGACCCGTAATGTAAGCGGGGTGGAGGCCAAGGCAATCATGAATATATGTTTTTTAATAATTGACTAATAATACATCAAGTTACAAATCACACAGAGTAAATATGCGTACGACAATAGACAGTAAACTTTGTACAAGACATAACGGAATCCAAATAAGGGAGAGAAAGAGAGAGAGAGAGAAAGAGAGAGAGAATTAATGAGAGAGAGAGAGAGAAAGAGATCACAGAATGAGTTCAGGTAAGAAAATCATAGACCGTAACTTTTTGGAAGCCAACAACGACTCAAATCATAGACACACTTTAAGCAGCATTTAAATCTCCATAGAGAAAGATACTTGCATGGCCCAGCGTGCGTGAGCGTGGTCTTTTGGTGACGCTTTGTGCGCTGATCCTTTTGAAAACAACGTGCGTGTGAGCTGCGCTGGAGCAGCGCTGGAGCAGCGTGGTCCGTTGTCTTCCAGCCCGGGCCTGCGGTGGAATCGCGTGGTATTTGAAAGGTTCAACAAACAATGTTCCAGAATTCGTCTTCCTTGTGTGGAGAGGCAAATAGTTGAATAAACTTAGTAGAGAAAAGAAAACAATGAAAACGAAAGCTTCCGAAGGAGCCATGAGAATGACTGTCCTCTCAGACCTGTGCTGGGGGGGACGGCGATATGACAGGGACTCGCGGGAGCAACGAGGGTCGCAGCCGGTTAGCAGCGTGTGTGAAGGAAGAGAGAGGGCGGACCTTGTTCGGTCAGCTCTTATGGCTTGGAATGGTTCACGCCTCTGTTCGCGTGAACAACCAATGAACGTCCGCGATCTGAAGCGGGGAAAAGTTCCTTTGTCTCTGTGGAAACACCCACCCTTACTAACTTTGGGGCTTGTTAGATTTCGGCAGTGATATTCTAGCAAATTCGTAATTCAAGATTAATAGAATTTTACACACATTTTACACAGGGGAATAGTTGGGTCACAACATGACAATTCCAAAAACACCAAACAGTACATATATAACTGATAGAAACACAAAGTTACATTCAAATGCAGAATTACAAACATTTAAAGATTAACACACGCTAATAAATTGCAATAATCCCAATTTATATGGCAAACATCTCAATGCACCAACATCCCAGTGGGTTCATAAAGTTTTACGACCGGGTCAGGAGTAGAGTTACAGAAAACATGACTCTATTTGAGAAAGTTAAAATGAGGAGAAACATTTCCAACTTAGGCCATCCTTAAAAATATTTTGGTTTGCAGTAGCAGTATTTTTTATTTTTTTTAAAGGGTCGTTAGGTCAGTCTATTTTTATTTATTTTTCAATGTAAAAAAAAAAAAAAAAAAAAGTACATTTTTGTGATGTTGAAGATGTCGGTATGAATTTAAACAAATTAGCATATCGTGACGTCACTGACTGGCGCATCATTGCAAACCTCATTTTGATGCAGGCTATATAGAACACAAACAAATTTAAATCTTTGTCAAAAACATGTTTATTGCATGAATTTCAGGTGAGAAAAAAAATGAGGTACTGTTTTACTTGCATCCGTATCAATGCAACCTACAAATGAGAGACCATTTACTTTGCTTTCTTGGGTTGCTTTCTGTTTTACTGTTTTACTTGCTTTCGGTTTTACTTGCATCTACGTATCAATGCAACCTACAAATGAGAGACCGTTTACTTTGCTTTCTTGGGTTGTCACTTTTGTGAAAAAAATCCTGTTTGATTTGAGTGACGAGTGTTCATTGATTGTTCATTTGCTTGTCTAAAGTTTTATACGGCAAATAACACCAAATATAGGTAAATCCACGGACATCAGGCAGGAGGTATGTAAAGATTCAATATATTGGTAAAGACCAATATTTCTGATGATTTATTGGCGTGAAGTTACGTGCACAATGACAAACAGGAGTCCAACATTTTCGAAAAACAATAAGCAGAGTGGACTGCCATAATGCAAAACATTTACTGCAGGCTTCAACATGGCTGTGTTTACGATTAAATAAAAAAAAAAAAAAAGGAAAAGGCATAGGCGATTTTTTTTTTTTCGAATATTCGTCGAATTTAAAAAAAAATCCACATTCGAATGCGCATTTGAATTTTAGGTGTGCATTAAGGAAGCTGCCTTTTGAGCCCCGGTACGTGTTCCATTTCATATCGCCGCGTGCACAGCTGTGTCTACACAACTTTCAAAGGCGGACGAGCTTGACACGCAGTATCTGCTGTCTCATCAGTCAACTAGTGTACGCGCACCGTCCAAGGTATTTCAGTGGCGCACAAGATGCGATGACTAGGGATGGGTATCGTTAAGGTTTTAACGGTATTACTACTCTTACCGATACTGCTTAATGGTCCGGTACTTTAACGGTATTCTTATCGGTACTTTGTGTGTGTGTTTTTTTAAGAACAAGTTGAGAACAGAATTAACATTTCTTTATATTTTTATGTAAAATTAATAATGGGCTTGTCTTGGTCCAGAGGTGTTAGGAGGAGTTGGTTGGTTCATAGTAGCTGCAGCTTAAAATAAATAAATAAATAATAATAATAAGAAGAATTTTATATATATATATATATATATATATATATATATATATATATATATATATAATAAAAAGGTTGCAAAATGTGGCAATTGGCTATTTTGTAAACTAACTTGAGGTGCTGTGCATTTAAGTTAGCCAAATAAATGTTTAAATTTACATACTGATTTTTCCTTATTTGGAATTTTAAAAACAAGTTGAAAATATGTTGATTTCATCCTCATTTTTCCCAAAAGAAATCAACAGAATTTCTACGCAAGGTTAGCAAACCAGGGAGATTTTATGTTTATAATCAAACCTTGATCTTACATAAGTCAGATCAAAACCAGCTCTTCGAAAATGAAAACTATTGCATATTTGAGTGGTTTGTGTTTGAAAGAAGAAATCCCTGTGGACTGATTAACCTGACGTCGACACTGATCCGTTTAATCAACAGAAGAAGCAATCTCTGCATTGTATCTTGATGAATATCCACACGGAGGTATGCAAAAATGTAAGGGAGGATGTTTCCCCATGTCTTTTTTATACCACTATCCATTATTAAATTTGAAAATCATTGATTATATACATCTAGCCAAGAATTGTATGCAAGTTTCGCTTTGAGTAAATGCATAGACAGTAAAAGAAATGGACACCGCAACCCCATTAGATTCAACGGAGACAAGTGAAGTCAATTAGAAGCACACACTTCCTGGGGATTGGGCGTACTTCGCATACTCAAACTGAGCTTAATGACGTAGATGTCACCTGAGCAACCTGTAAGTCTTCTAATCGCTGTGCCAAAGGAAATCTGACTCACCCACCGAATCTTCCAAAGAAGGCGAGCGTGAACAGGAGCAAATATTGGTATGTATTGTGATTAATTATCTCCCTTAACTCTATGCCTCCACGTCCACCCGATTGCCTCATAGACAGTAAAAGATTGCATGCGAGCTTCTCCTTCTGTCCATACAGTAATTTCTCTACTGTGCAACAGAGTCACTGGTTATTACACAATCGTTAACCTATTTTTTACAAAAACTGCTTCTATGGGACCATAACGTAAGATATAAGGTAATGGAGCTTTTTTATACATTTTCGTGTTTCTTTAGAAATAATTAATGGACAAATGGAGTCTTTAAATGCCTCAGATGTAAAGTTATTCGCTGTCAAAGTGACGCCAAAATGAATGGGAGTCAATGGAATGCTAACAGCAGGTGGGGGTCCACTAGCCAATGGCGGCGCCCAGGGGTGCTTCAAAAAAATATGAAACCCTGCCCCCCGAGTAAATGAGAGCGTTGCAATACCAGAAGTATGCACACACTCGCAACGCTGAAGCTCATCGGCGCCATCTTGTGCACTTAGTCCACTGTTCATGCAAAGAGATAAGGGGTGGTTTCAGTAACCGCACTAAGTGTTGAAGCAGCCATGTCAGGGAGATGCTGTGTGTATCTAAGCAAAAACAAAAGCACTTTATTTGACCTTCCAAAAGTAGTAATCTTTAAGATTACTTGCAGAGAAGCAATGCATTTTATGGACGACCGTTTCGTGAGGTGGATTAATGCTTATTGGAGGTGCGAACCATTTCAAACGATTCGGTTCGATTTGGTGAAATGGTTCAAGAAGATCCGGTTACATCGAATGATTCGTTCGCGAACCGGATATCACTACACTACATTGAACAGGCTCACAACCACCGGTGGTGCCAGGGGTGGTCTTGGGGGGGGTCTCAAGCCCCCATTTGACCCCCCACCCTCTTCCTGATTAAAAATATATATATATATATATATATATTAGGGCCGGGACTTTAACGCATTAATTGAGATTAATTAATTACACAAAAAATAACGCGTTAACTAAGATTAATTAATTACAGAAAAAAAATTCCCGCATTTTTAATAACGTATTTTTGCACCGCGGAACGTTTCTTACTGGATGCGTTTCGACGGACCGATTATACTGAAGCACCAACTAGCGTTCGCATATCACTGCAGCACATCGACGAGCCTCAAGTATCATCTCAACGCAAAACATATAGCAGCTAGCGTGGACGTGAACTATGTATTATTTTGTTGGTGCAACTGGCAGTTTATGTTGAACTCTTTATTGTTTTGGCCAAGGTTATTGAGAGTTGGACTTAGTATGTTATGGCCTCTGAA
Organism: Carassius gibelio; assembly: GCF_023724105.1. Classification (NCBI taxonomy): domain Eukaryota; kingdom Metazoa; phylum Chordata; class Actinopteri; order Cypriniformes; family Cyprinidae; genus Carassius; species Carassius gibelio. Next base: position 2,512,101 of record NC_068405.1, on the reverse strand, counting down.
GCAACAGAGAGATGTTTTCTAATAGTCAGTGTTTCCAATGTTCTGAATGTAATTGACAGTCTTGTGTTTTACTTAAAAAACACTTTACAGAAGGTTCCAGCACCTATAAGCTTCCTGAATTTCTGAAATGTACTGTTTCTAAATTGTTTCTAAATATGCTATTGCTACACTTAATGGCAAAAATTGCACTGGTCTGCTAGACTTGGTTGAACAAAAATAAACAATATTTTGTTGCTTAAGCTTATGTATTCGGTCATTATTCAATGGTATACTATAAATCCATGTGAAAAAAATTACTTCTCACTGTTCTCAGGTCAAATATTTATATGCGATTAAAATGCGATTAATTTCGATTAATTAATTACAAAGCCTCTATCACCTTTATTTATTTATATTAATTTTTTTATATTTATATTATATTAATTAATTAGATTAATTTTTTTAATCGAGTCCCGGCCCTAAAATATATATATATATATATATATATATATATATATATATATATATATATATATATATATATATATATATATATATATATGGGATAAACATTCTAAAATGTTTCTGTTCAAACTACGCAGAACAATAATAAATAATTATTATTTCGACATTTATTCTACACTGAACCGAGAACGGTTTCTGTCAGAGGCGTCTGATTCGAGAACCGAGGAGCTGATGATACTGCGCATGCGTGATTCAGCATGAACCAGACTGACACAGAGCGCATGTGAACCGAACTGATTCTTTTGGTGATTGATTCTAAACTGATTCTGTGCTAATGTTATAAGCGCGGGTAAAACGAAGGCTTGAATGAAGGGCAGTCATTGCCAATGACATTACATCGAGCGCAAAAATACCGGCGAACCGTTTTTTTTTTTTTTTTTTTTTCAACTGGTTTATTTGATCGAATTGTCCGAAAGAACCAGTTCACTTGAGCACCTGCTCCCTTGCCCTTTTGTCAAAGCAAAATTTCCTCTAATTTTTTTAAATAACATTCCCTTTTGTGAATGCCTGCCCACGCCCAATCATAATATTAGTAAAATTTATGAATAATAATTTAGCTGTAAATAAAATGACCAACATGATGACCTTCACCTGACGACGATGACCTCATCCGACCGGGAGGATTCCTCATGCCGCACGCGCATTTTTTAATTGCTAGAGGATATTTTCAACACAGTGGCTGCTGGTAAGTGGTATTTCATTCTCAGCGAAGTTCAATTCAAGTTTATTTGTATAGCGCTTTTTACAATACAAATTGTTACAAAGCAACTTTACAGAAAATTATGTTTCTACAATATTTAGTAGTAGCTTATGGTGGTGTCTGTCAGTTTGTGCATGTTTGACAGGATTTTTAGAAAAAAATCATACAAGACGTAGTCAGCTAGACTATGAACATTATTAAGGTTATTAATTAATAATTATTATATGATGCAGTCACACATGTAGCAATAATTGTTAGTTCTGTTTGTTGATTCAGGGTTAGCATCATCTGAGGTCCTCTGAGGGTCAGAATCATCTCTTCTCAGGTGTTCTGGATCCGTACTGGAGCTTGTGTAAATCCTAGTTACATAGAAACAAAATAGAGACATCATTAGCATAGCTGCTGATCCAACAAAGTAAAATTAGTTTAACCCAAGCTAATGAATAAAAATGCACATTTGATCAGATGCAACTACACTCAATTTTAGAGATACGTTTTTTGAATGCTTGGCGAAAGAGATGCGTTTTTAAAGTGGGGGTGAAATGCTCGTTTTCACTCAATATCCTGTTAATCTTGAGTACCTATAGAGTAGTACTGCATCCTTCATAACTCCAAAAAGTCTTTATTTTTATTATATTTATAAGAGAAAGATAGTCTGTACCGATTTTTACCGGAAAAACACGAGCGCCTAGAGGCGTGACGTGTGGGCGGAGCTAAAGAATCACGAGCGCCAGTAGGCTTTTGCGTTGAGAGCATTTGGAAGCTGTGACACCGATCCAGAGGCTGAAATTTAACAAGAGCAGCATCAGCAAAGGCATCTCTATGTGGTATGTACTGAAACTGTATATATTTGCTTAGCGGTTTTGGAAAATGACTAAGTTCCACTTTGTCGTCTTTTTTTTTTTTTTTTTTTTTTAAGCTGTACATGTGGAAAGTGCAGTTTGATGACAACATCGCATGTTGTTTACTTGATGTGCTTACGCGCTGATAGCTAAGTTAACAACACAGAGATTTTTGAAGTAGTTTTACTCACCGCATGTTGTTCCAACACACGATCGTGACCCTTTTTCGTGGGGACTGCATTATCCTTAAGAAATCCGAAATGCAGGGAACAAACAAAAAACTTGCACAACTCCGTTGATGCTCTGTAAAAATAAACTCCATCCACTGGTCCCTTAATGCTGTTTCTCTTTTGGTAATCTGTGCAGGGTTGTCTTGCCCTGGCAACCAAAAACACACTTCTTTTGTGACTTTTCGCGACGCTCTCACTCTGATCTTTGAATGACTGTTGTGCTCTCAGTGCTCTGCTATACGGGAGCGCGCGCTCTTCCGGCAGAAGTGCCTTAGGACCCATATATGGAAATTCCGCTCCATCTAACGTCACACAGAGCCATACTCGAAAAAAAACTTTACGAAACTTGTGACAAACCGGAAGAGGTTTTTTTGGAACAAAAATACTCCTTCAAACTTACAACTTAATTTTTGAAACTTTGTCTATGTTTAACATGGGAATCCAACTCTTTAACAGTGTAAAAAACTCAGTATGCATTAAATAGCATCCCCCCCCCCCCCCCTTTTAATCTAGATATAAACAGAGAGAGTTTGTCTGAACCCTGAACATTATCAGGAAGGCTATTCCAGAGTTTTGGAGCCAAATGTGAGAAAGCTCTACCTCCTTTAGTGGATTTTGCTATCCTAGGAACTACCGAAAGTCCAGCGTTCTGTGACCTTAGGGTGCGTGATGGGTTGTAGCGTGGTAGAAGGCTAGTTAGGTACGCAGGAGCTTAACCATTTAGGGCCTTATAGGTAAGTAATGATACTTTGTAACTGATACGGAACTTAATAGGTAGCCAGGGCCAGATCATATTTTCTTGACCTCATAAGGACTCTAGCTGCTGCATTTTGGACTACCTGTAGCTTGTTTATTGACGAAGCAGGACAACCACCTAGAAGTGCATTACAATAGTCCAGTCTAGAGTTCATAAATGCATGAACTAGCTTTTCTGCATCAAAAACAGTTAACATGTTTCGTAGCTTGGCAATGTTTCTAAGATGGAAGAATGCAGTTTTTGTAACATTGGAAATATGATTTTCAAAAGACAAATTGCTGTCTAATATAACACCCAGATTTCTGACTGTAGAGGAAGTAACAGTACATCCGTCTATTTGCAGATTGTACTGTACAAGATTCTGTGTAGTGTTTTTTGGTCCAATAATTAATATCTGTCTTATCCGAATTTAAATTGAAAATAGAAGGGGACCTAGGACGGATCCTTGTGGCACTCCATATTTTACTGATGATAAATGAGATGACACCCCATTTAAGTAAACAAAATGGTAGCGATCGGACTGGTAGGATCTAAACCATCTTAGAGCCTGCCCTTGAATACCTGTATAGTTTTGTAATCTATCTATGAATATGTTATGATCTATGGTGTCGAATGCAGCACTAAAATTTCTAAAATTTTAGACAAATGGAAGATTTGAAATAGGCCTATAATTTGCCAGTACACTAGGATCTAGTTTTGGTTTCTTAATAAGAGTCTTGATAACCGCCAGCTTGAATGATTTTGGGATGTGACCTAAAGATAACGACGAGTTAATGATATTGAGAAGCGGTTCTTCGGCTACAGGTAACAACTCTTTCAGTAATTTAGTGGGTACAGGATCTAATATACATGTTGTTGGTTTAGATACAGTGATAAGTTTATTTAGCTCTTCCTGTCCTATATTTGTAAAGCACTGCAGTTTATCTTTGGGTGCGATGGATGAAACTGAAGTGTTAGATGCTGTAGAATCTACATTCGCTATTGTATTTCTAATGTTATGTATTTTATCAGTGAAGAAATTCATAAAGTCATTACTATTTAATGTTGGTGGAATATTTGAATCAGGTGGCGGTGATTTGTTAATTTAGCCACTGTGCTAAAAAAAAAACCTTGGATTGTTTTGGTTATTTTCAATGAGTTTGTGTATATGCTCTGCCCTAGCAGTTTTTAGAGCCTGTCTATAGCTGGACATACTGTTTTTCCATGCAATTCTAAAAACTTACAAGTTAGTTTTTCTCCATTTGCGTTCAAGACTACGAGTTTCTTTCTTGAGAGAGTGAGTATTACTGTTATACCATGCCACAGTACGTTTTTCTCTAACCTTTTTCAATTTGATGGGGGCAAGTTTCTAAGGTATTAGAGAAAACAGTGCCCATGTTGTCAGTCATTTCGTCTAATTAATGTGTATTTTTGGGTACAAATAGCAGTTGAGATAGATCAGGCAGGTTATTTGCGAATCTTTCTTTGGTGGCTGGAACAATAGTTCTGCCCAGACGGTAACGCTGAGACATATAGTTAATATCAGTGATACGCAGCATGCATGATACAAGGAAATGGTCTGTAATATCATCACTTTGAGGTACAATATCTATAGCGGTAAGATCGATTCCATGAGATATAATTAAATCTAGTGTATGATTAAAACGATGAGTGGGCCCGGTGACATTTTGCTTGACTCCAAAGGAGTTTATTAGGTCATTAAACGCAAGTCCTAATGTATCATTTGTATTATCAACTAGAATATTAAAATCTCCCATGATTAGCGCCTTATCAACTGTAGCTAGAAGGTCTGAGAGGAACTCTGCAAATTCTTTTAGGAATTCTGTATACGGCCCTGGTGGTCTATACACAGTAGCCAAAGCAAGAGATACATTAGATTTCTTTTCCATGTCTGACAGTGTAACATTTAGCAGAAGTATTTCAAAACAGTTCAACCTGTATCCTGTTTTCTGGGTAACATTGACAATATATCTATATATTGTTGCAACACCTCCCCCACGAGCAGTCTGACGTGGCTCATGCTTATAACAGTAGTTTGGTGGAGTAGACTCATTTAGACCAAAATAATCATTTGGTTTTAGCCAGGTTTCAGTCAAGCAGAGGACATCAAAACTATTATCTGTGATCATTTCATTTACAAGAACTGCTTTGAGTGTGAGTGATCTAATATTTATGAGCCCAAAGTTTAAAAATTGTTTTTGTTCCTTTACTTTACATGTTTCTGGTTCAATCACGATAAGATTTTTTCTAGATCCTACATTATATTTAGATTTTGACCTCACTATTTGGGGAACAGACACAGTCTTAATAGTTTTTACAGCGCAAGTACTTTTATCATTTAAGCGGGTTGAACAAAACTCATCATAGTAGTTATTTGAGAATTGTTTTACTAGTCACATGGAGCAAAGTGTCCTGGAGATGTTGTCAGAGAGCAGCTCCACTCCGATTCTGCTGGGGTGTAATCCATCAACGCGAAACAGCCTATGATGCTCCCAGAAAAGATACCAGTTATTAACAAATAGCAGTTTCTGTTCTTTACAGAAACTGCTATTTTTATGCAGTGATTTTGATGTTTATTTACTTTTTATTATTTTACAAGAACGATGTGATGTGAGAACATGCAGATATCTTGTTTATATTGCTGTGTGTAGCCTGTAGTGTAGAAGTAACGCTAGCGTGCTGTTTGAGGGAGAAAAGTTTCACAGGCATTGAGTGGTCTGGTCTTTTTTATTTGACTAAACTTTTATTATATTACAGTACTAATTTATTTTTTAACACGTAAAGTGGCTTAAAAATAATTATCACAATACTGGTAAGGCTTATTCAGATTTTCGCATTCTCTGAATAATCATAAAAATAAAAACAATTCAGAAGTGAATTAAAATATAATTATATTTTAAATGTGACGCAATTTTTGTTTTCTACAAAAGCAACAGTTTTTACAACAGCAAGACCACTTTAGCCTGTAAACTCAATAACTCTCTGGAAATAAATGTAAAAATATCAATAAAAAATGCATAATATACCTGACACCAAAGTGCAGTTTGAAGGATATGAATAACAAATGTAGCCTGTCAGTTGTTTACATCGCAAAGGTGTTCAATTTTAGACAACTACAACAGTAATAATATTAATCACTATATTCCAGTGTATCAGTTTTTTTATGTTTTGTATCAATATTTATTGGTTAGGTGCAAAAGTAGTAGTGATGGTTAAAATAATAGATTAATGCTGAAATGGTAAATTGTGCCTTGTTCCTAGATGGACAGAGATTGGAAAGTAATGGATCAGATGAGGAGATGGAGATAGAGGAAGACAAAGAGGGAAATGTAGAGGCACAAGTGACAGAAAGAGAGCAGGGAACAGCAAGCCTGGAGACAGAGGCTGGTGAGAAAGAGGAAAATGTAGAGGCACGAGTGTTTTCTATAGTTTTTACTATAACCGCAGTTCTTAGTTATTCTGTAGAATAGATAAGAAAAAGCCATCAGGTTGGGGCAATTTAAGACATATCAGTTTCTAATCCCAGAGTTATTATTAGGTGGAAATAAGAGATTTTTTTTATTTTTAAACTTTTTAAATTGTCTTCTCTATTGTTTCTTTTTCAAAACTGCATCAAAGCATTTGCTGCTGTATCAATACATAATCATCCATATCGATACACGAATCAGCAAGCAATGCATAACAATATTGTAACGCTGAGTCAGAGACGTTATGATCCATAAGCAGCTTTATTTCAATAATCCACAGAGTAAACAGAAACAGGTCAATCAGGGGCGTTAGATACCACGTAGACAAATCACAATCATAAACCTTGACAGAGCGTAGAATCAGGGCTGGCGGCTGGCAGGCAGAGGCGAGAGAACAAGGTCGATAAGGTAGGCGGCAGGGAATCAGAGTCCAATAAACAGTCCAGGTCATACACGGAAGATCCAACAGTGGGGAAACGCTCGGTAATGTCTGCATGGGCAAAACAAGACTTCGCGTTTGAGAGAACAGGGAGAGTTCCTTAAATAGGGGATGAAGATGAGCGACACCTGTGCAGGTAATCAGCCCCAGGTACGGGGTGTATGGGAAATGGAGTTTGAAGAAGGTTAATACTCGGGTGACGGTTCCCTCTGGTGGTGACCGGAGGGAGCCACAGAGGCTGTGTTTGTGACAGAGCCCTCCCCCTGCGAGCGGCTCCTGACGCGATGAGGTGATCGTCGCCGGGGTCTTCCTCGGGGTCTAGGAGTGGGTCTGTCTGGGTGATCTCGATGGAAGTCCGTGATAAGAGAGGGATCCAGTATGTCATCAGCATTGACCCAGGACCTTTCCTCCGGACCGTACCCCTCCCAATCGACCAGATACTGTAGGACTCGGCCCCGGCGACGTGAATTCAGGATTTCGTGTACCTGATAAGCCTCCTGGCCATCGATGATGAGGGGAGGCGCTCTCTGGTCACCAGCCTCCTCTAGGTTCTCCGCTCCTCTCGGTCCACCAGCGGGCTTGAGCAAGGAGACATGAAAAGTGGGTGAGATACGGTAATGAGATGGGAGAGATAGTCTAAATGATACTGGGGTGATTTGACGGAGGATTTTGAAAGGACCCACGTACCTGGGACTTAGTTTCTTGGATGGTAGTCTTAGGCGAAGATCCCGTGTGGACAGCCAAACCCATTGTCCGGGCTGGTAATCTGGATGAGCTCTGCGGTGTCGGTTGGCCTGATTTCTGGTCCGACGAACTGCTCGGAGAAGGTGAACATGAGCGCTGTTCCAAGTCTCTTCACAGCGTCTCAGCCAAGCATCCACTGCAGGTAATTCGGATGGTTCGCCAGACCATGGGAAGAGAGGAGGTTGGAATCCTAGGATGCACTGGAAGGGAGTCATGCCAGTGGAAGGTTTTTGAAGGGAATTTTGTGCGTACTCGGCCCAGAGCAGGAAGCGGCTCCAATCATTTTGATTCTGATTACAGTAGGATCGGAGGAAACGGGAGAGTTCTTGGTTCAGGCGTTCGACCTGTCCGTTGGATTGTGGGTGGTAACCTGATGTGAGACTAACATTGATGCCCAACTGTTGGCAGAATGCCGACCATAATCTGGAGGTAAATTGGGGACCCCTATCAGAGACAATGTCCTCCGGAAGGCCATAGAACCGGAACACATTCTCACAAAGTGCCTCTGCTGTTTCGAAGGCAGTCGGGAGTTTGGGTAATGGGATGAAGCGGCAGGCTTTGGAGAAGCGGTCGATCACGGATAGGATTGTAGTCTTGCCCTGTGAGAGAGGCAGATCAGTCACAAAGTCGATGGCTATGTGGGACCAAGGACGTTGAGGAACGGGTAACGGGTGAAGAAGACCAGCGGGTAATTGATGGGATGATTTGTTAGTGTTGCAAGTGATACAGTTTCTAATGTAATTGATGGTGTCAGTTTGCATTGAGGACCACCAGAAGCGGTTAGATAGGAGCTGGATGGTGGCGGTTATACCGGGGTGACCTGAGCTTGGGGTAGAGTGGACCTGATGTAGTACTCGTTGTCTCAGTGTTTGAGGGACGAATGTGCGATTCTGGGGAGTCTCAGGAGGTGGAGGTTCGATGCGTTGGGCCTCAATGATCTCAGTCATAATGTCCCATTGGATGGGTCCAAGAATGATAGTGGAAGGGATGATGGGTTCGTGGTCTGGGGTTTGGTTGTTGGATTCGTAGAGACGAGAGAGTGCATCTGCTTTGGTATTCTGGGAGCCCGGACGATAAGTGACTTGAAAGTTGAATCTTGTGAAGAAGAGTGACCATCTGGCTTGTCTGCGATTCAGGCGTTTGGCAGACCGGAGGTATTCTAGGTTGCGGTGATCCGTGAGGACTGTGAAGGTGTGTTTAGCCCCCTCTAGCCAATGCCTCCATTCCTCGAATGCCGCTTTCATAGCCAGGAGCTTGCGATCTCCAACATCATAATTCCTCTCGGCTGCGTTTAGTTTGCGAGAATAAAAGGCATATGGGTATAATTTCGGTGGATCTCCCTGACGTTGTGAGAGTACAGCCCCGAGACCTGAACTTGAAGCGTCGACTTCCACAATGAATTCCTGCTCTGGATCAGGATGATGTAAGATGGGTGCTGTGGTGAATCTATCCTTGAGGGCCTGGAAGGCGTTGAGGGCGGCGGAGGACCAGTGGAGACGTTGAGAGCCCTTCTTAACCATAGAAGTCATTGGTGCTGCGATTGAGCTGAACTCGCGGATGAACCTTCTATAGAAGTTAGCGAAACCCAGGAAGCGTTGTAGTTCCTTGAGAGTCTGGGGTAGGGGCCAGTCGACTACAGCGCGAACCTTCCCCTCCTCCATGGCTACTCCTCCAGCGCTGATTACATACCCCAGGAAGGAGATAGTCTGTTTGTGGAATTCACATTTCTCCAGTTTAGCATACAGTTGATGCTGGATTAGGCGTTGGAGGACGGCTTTGACTTGCTTCACATGTTCTGTATACGTTTCGGAGTAGATGAGGATATCGTCTATGTAGACTATGACCCAACGATTCAACATATCCCTGAATATGTCGTTCACAAAGGCTTGAAACACGGAAGGACTGTTGGAAAGGCCGAACGGCATGACCCGGTATTCGTAGTGCCCAGTGGTGGTTGAAAAGGCCGTCTTCCACTCATCCCCTTCTCGAATTCGGATCAGGTTGTAGGCGCTTCGGAGGTCCAACTTAGTGAAGTACTTTGCTCGGCGTAGTTGCTCTAGAGCCGCTGGGACGAGTGGTAAGGGATATCGGTACTTCACCGTAACATCGTTGAGGCCACGGTAATCTATACAAGGGCGGAGGCCTCCATTTTTTTTCTTCACGAAGAAGAATCCTGCAGAAGCTGGTGAAGTGGAACGTCGAATGAATCCCTTGGCTAATTCCTCCTCGATATACTCCTTCATGGCTGTGGCTTCGGGTTGAGATAGCGGAAATACTCGGCCCTTGGGTGGTTGAGCGCCTGGCACCAGTTCAATGGCGCAATCGCCTGGTCGATGAGGAGGTAGCTGCGCAGCCTTGGTTTTACTGAAAGCCTCCTGGAGATCGTCATACTCTTGAGGCAGTGGAGAGGCCGATGGGGAAGTATGAGTGATCGTGGGTCGTATGCAGGAATGGAGACAATGTTCTTTGCAATAATCTGACCATTGGGATATCTGTTTCGTTGACCAGGTGATGATTGGATTGTGCTTTTCCAGCCAGGGCAGTCCCAAGATGATGGGGTTATGAGGATATTGAAAGCTGTAGAGGTGATTTTCAGAATGGAGGACCCCGACGGTGAGTTCTAACTCCTCAGTGATGGTTTGGATGCGACCGGAGCCCAGCGGTCGTCCATCTAGGGCTGCCACTGCCAAATGAGAAGTACAAGGAATACATGGGATGTTATGAGTCTCCATGAAAGTGGTATCAATAAAATTTCCCCCAGCTCCGGAATCAATCAATGCCCTCACCTCGATGCCAACTCCCTGAACATATAACATGACTGGTATCTCCAACATTGAAGAAGTTCTAGAGGGATAACTCACCGCAGCTGAATGTCGCGGCGGTCGAGTGGGGCATGAAGCCCGTAGATGTCCGGCCAAGCCACAGTATAAACACAGGTTGTGCTGTCGCCTGCGTGACTTTTCCTCCTCGTTTAATCGGGTAACTCCGATTTGCATGGGTTCTGGATCCGGGCTTGAGCTGTTGACTGGGGTGAATGATGAAGTTCGGTATCGAGGCCGACGTGCCCGAATCAGATTGTCTACCTTGATGGACAGATCGATGAGCTGTTCGAGAGTTTTGCCCTCGTCTCGGCAGGCTAGTTCGGTCTGCAGCTCAGCATCCAGTCCCCTCCTGAAGTGTAGGCGTAAAGGGTCGTCTGGCCAGCCAGTTTGTGCAGCTAGGGTGCGGAATGAAAGGGCATAATCCGCGGCCGTTCCTCCTCCTTGACGGAGTGCAATAAGCTGTTCACCAACCTCCTTTCCTCCAGCGGGATGTTCGAAAACCTCTCTGAATCGGCGTAGAAATGCTGGAAAGGTGGTGAAAACTGATCGATCCCCGTTCCAGATGGCTGTGGCCCAATCTAGTGCTCTCCCCGTGAGCAAAGAGCACACAAACGAAATTCGGCTGTCCTCTGTGGGATATAACGAGGGCTGTTGGTTAACGAACATCGAACATTGTAATAGGAACCCCTTGCATCTGGCTGGTGATCCATCGAATTTTCCTGGGAACGCCAAGCGCGGGCTTACTGAAGCGGGAGGTGTGGTCACGGCGGCGGCCATTTGCTGAGGTTGAGGTGCTGCTGGAATGTTTCCCTCCGGGGTTTGCAGGCGGAGTGATTGGAGGGTTCGGATCATCTCTTCGGTGAGAGAGGTGAGTCGATTCAGCTGCTGCTGATGATTGATTATTGTCCAGCAGGGTATTTGATTTATTACAGCTAATTAAAAGTACTTTTTAAAAAAATATAATAATAATAATAATAATTATTATTATTATATAGACTACATACATAAAATTAAAGTATTTGATATTTCTGTCACTTCTGAAATTATGGCTTTTTATGGAATTTAGTAGAAGCATTTAAATAATCCCGTGAATGCACTTAAAGAATGCAGAGTCAAATCGTTATAATCTAATCAAATTTAATTGTGAATCGAATTGAATCATTCTAAATTAGCAAAAATCGTTCTTGAATCGAATAGAAAACCTATGAATCGTAATCGAATCGCTGCCTTGCCAAAGATTCACAGCCCTACTAAACATCCATTTTCATTTATACTTCTGCATCATTGTCCACATCGATGTACAGTACACATGCAAACCACTAGTCTGCAGTGTCCACGGGCATCTTGCTAGTGTAACCCGCAATACCACAACAAAAGCCAATGAAGAAGAGGCTCAACAGAGAAGCATTATAGCAAAGTCCTTTTAGGCAAGTTGTGCCATTCAGTCATCTTGCCTTCGGGTAGCTATTTCAGACTAACAAGACCAGGCTACTATCTAAATGAATGGTCAGAGAGTCAGAACTGCACTTTCACTGGTCACTGGGACATAAAAACTGCATGTATAGAAACAACAGTAAAATATGATAGTAATCGCTGAAAAAAAAAAAATCGCTTTGCACCAAAATAAGGTTTAAAACACCTTATCCCCCACAGGTTATACTTTTACTACGCATGCGCAAGGGTTAATGACACCAACTTCATTTACGACTCTATCCAGAATCCAGGTTTCTTTTACTTAGAATGTAAGGTAACACATTTGTGGTCGATATAAAATGCTTTAACTGGTAGTCTCGTGCCTTCGCATTATCACCCACTTCTATGTGGATTCCATCTGATCTTGCATACACCACAACTTGCTGTCACCAAATCATCTTCGCTTTCACAAAACCTCACCTGTGCGCATGCATCAGTGGGACCAGATGATAGGCTTAAATGTTTCCCAGCTTGACTGTTAAAAACAGATGATTGGCTTTCCAGCGGGAGGGGCGGGACATGTGCATACAACCACCATCTTTGCCGTTACGGGTTTTCCTTATATAGTTGTATGGATTGAGGCAGTGGCGTGTCTCTTATAAATTTTCTCTGATTATCAATCACCTTTATTTATATAGTGTGTCGTTGCAAAATTTAAATTAACTCTCATCAGCATAAGAGACAGACTCATTCTCAGGTATAATTAAAAGAAAGCTTTTATTCTTTGCAAAGAAGGTCAGACAGTCATACAGCAACACTGAGTTACTGCAGAGTGAAACCGACCCAGGAAGAGGGCAGTCCTCCACCTTATATACCTCTGCTGCTTCCAAGGTTATACAGTCTGAACAGCTGTAACTTTCCACACATAACAAGGAACACTCTCTATGGGCGGTTTCTCACTCATTTAGGACTTAGGTGACCCCCTCGGGTCATCCCCAGACATTGTCCCCCCACTATATGGCCCAATGACCCTCTCAGGTCATTCTCAGACATCTGTTTTCCCCCCAGGTGTCACCCTTCTGAACCACACAGCAATTCTAAGAAAACACATGCATATGTAGGCATACAGAAGCAATGTTAAATTAATTTTTTTTAAACAAAATACATTGCGTCAAAGCACTGAACAACATTCATTTGGAAAACAGTGTCTCATTAATGCAAAATGATAGTTAAAGGCAGTTCATTATAGCCATTATGGCATTATAGCCATGATGGCGGCAAATAAATATCAAATAATTAAATCATTATATAAAACTACTAAAGGAGACAACAACTGAACAAGAAAAGATGGCATTCATGTCTGCGGTTTGAAGCAACCGTAATACAAATAATGTGATATTTAGCCCCTAAAATGCAAATTTTACCAAGGCAACCCTTCCAAAAAATGTATATTTTAACCCTGGGAAGCAATTTTTATCGGGGAACCTCCCGGAAACGCGATTGGACTAGTTTTGGACTAGTTTTAAGAAGCAACTGGGCAGGATTTGTTGTGAAAACCTGGCAACCCTGATCTGAACGCAAGTGCTTGAGATATACTTCTGATTACAGGAGCGTCTTTACTGATGAGATGTGCATGAAAATCGCATTCGATTTTTTGCAAAGCCCTATGATAAGACATTTGTTCTTTGCTTTGTTTTTATTTTATATAATAAAATGTAACATAAAAATATGTGCACATAAAGGCCCAATCCCAATTCTATTTTATACCCCTTCCCCTACCTCTCCGCCTACCCCTTCCCCTTGTACCTTAAAACAGAGTGTCAAGGGGTAGGGGAGAAGATATTCCCCTAAGGATTGGGACACCACTACCATGATGTCATCGTTAATGAGCTGCTTACTGACACACACACACACACACACATCAGAAATCGCGTAGCTCACACTTTCAGGAGAGAATAAACATGTCAACGCCCCACGACTTTTCAGTTAAACGACTTTTATTAAATAGTTTAAATACTGAATCGCTACATTATATTTTCCAGCGACGAGAGGATACAATCGCTGTAAACTCACTCTAAAAAGATAAACGAACAGACACGAATACATGCAACCTCCATTTTTCTCTCGCTCTCTCTCGAATAAGCAATATTTGAGAAAATGGGTTAGCGATTTCTAATTATTGGGGGGATTAGTCTACGGTAGTTATCGCCCTAATCAGACATATGCTGTGGCACTATTATGCAGTCTGTAATGATGTGACATTAGCAAATATCAGCGATTTTTTGCAAACATTTCGTTTGAAGTGTGGTCCTGAAAAATCTTCATGTGAAGGGCTATCTGGCCCTTCCCCTTACCACTACCCCTCCAACCAAAAGAGAATCGAGACGTGAACATGCGAAACGGAGGGGTAGGGGAAATGGGAAGGGGTGTAAGGGGTAGAATTGGAATTGGGCCAAACACACCCAAAACTCAAGTAAATCAACTGAAAGGATTCTAGCAGACCAATCACAGCGCTTGCAGTCCGCGTAGAATTGACTCGCTGTTAGATTTTTGGAGAGGTGCACGTCAGGCTACGGCGTAAGTGAGTCTATGCGTAGGCTACGGTGTAGGTTCAATGTAGAAGTATAAATCAGCCTTTAGGACATCATTAAATGTCTTTACATTTATTTTGAAAGAAGAAGCTCGTGAGCCATGGCCCCTCCCCTAAACAATCAACTAGAGCACATTTGCATCAGTTCACTCGCGAGTTGTCAGTACTGTTAGTAACATACTAGGCTGTAGCGGAATGAGAGATTTTGATCACTTATTTTATTTATTTGGATTTTCATCATTCAGATTTGGTTGAGTGATCAATACGTTTTTCTGTGATTTGACAAACTCAGAAAACATTAAATATTGCCTTTACATTTTATTAATCAAAAAGAATGTCTGTCAGTAAAAAGTTATTACATTTTTATCTATAATTTTCACACCATTAATACTTAACTGATCTATATATAAGAGAATGGGCTCAGAAGATCTAGTCCCTGATAAAAGTTGAATAAGACCAATGGGAATGGCATCAAATACTACTGCAAACTCCTTAGCCGTTACATGGATCTTATAATGTTTCAGGAATTCACAGTAATTAAAGAGCTGTCCATTTTTCTTAACTGCCTCACCAAGATTATACCATTGTAGTACCAATTTCTTTAAAATAAAGATTATTTTTAAACGTAATATATTTGTTTCAAATCACAGATTTGCGTGGAGAATATTTATGCTTAAAAATTAGCATCCATAATAATAATAAAAAAACCTGTTTATGAAAAAAGAAAGCTTTATTGGAACCTTGTTTACATCAGAATTACACCTCAAAAATGTTTTAAACCCCCTTAATTTAGCAAATTAATTCAGGGAGGATATTTTGTCTTTAGAGTTCAAGTAGTTATTTATCTATTTGTTCTTAAATATTAAGGCACTTTAATCTCAGTTGCATCTTTAAAAAATGGCAGTGTTGTTTGCTAATTGAGAACTATTTAACTCTTTCTCTAAAAGTCTAATTCCAGAAAATGTATCTCTTTTAATATGATGGTTTGCGTTACAAGTAAGTAAATATAAACTGAGAAATGGGGCAGCTCTGAAGTATACCTCTACATATTTGAAACCTGGATGATGTTCCATATGATAATTTAGTTGAGCTGTTACAGCCATTGTATAGCCATTTTATATGAAAAAAATATATATTATCTATACTAAATTAGTTATTCAATCATCCATCCATCTACTTCCGCTTATCAGGAGCCGGGTCGCAAGGGCAGCAGTCCAAGCAGAGGTGCCCAGACTTCCCTCTCCCTAGACACTTCCTCCAGCTCTTCCAGGGGGATACTGAGGCATTCCCAGGCCAGCCGAGAGACATAGTCCCTCCAGCGTGTCCTCTGTCTTCCCCAGGACCTCCTCCCGGTGGGACGTGCCCGGAACACCTCCCTAGGAAGGCATCCAGGAGGCATCTGGAACAGCCACCTCAGCTGGCTCCTCTCGATGTGGAGGAGGAGTGGCCAAGATCCTCACCCTATCTCTAAGGGAGCGCCCTGCCAACCTGCAGAGAAAACTAACTTTGGCCGTCTGTATCTGGGATCTTGTCCTTTCAGTCATGACCCACAGCTCATGACCATAGGTGAGAGTAGGAACGTAAATTGACCGGTAAATCAAGGTTCTTCACCACAACAGACAGGTACATCGACTGCATCACTGCATATCTGCCTGTCAATCAACCGCTACATCCTTCCCTCACTTGTGAACCCAAGATACTTGAACTCCTCCACTTGAGGCAGGAGCTCTCCTCCAACCTGAAGTGGACATGCCACTCTTTTCCAGCTGAGAACCATGGCCTCAGATTTTGGAGATGCTGATTCTCATCCCAGCCGCTTCACACTCGGCTGCAAACTGTCTCAGCGCATGCTGAAGGTCCTGGCCTGATGAAGCCCTCATGACAACATCATCTGCAAAAAGCCGAGAAGAAATCATGTGGGCGTGATTCTAGAACCCAAGCTGTGCGTGGAGGTGAGCCTAACTATCTCCAGTCTGCACCTCTCAACCTCCCGCACAATCTCAGGCTCCTTCCCCGCCAGAGAGGTGACATTACATGTCCCTAATGCCAGTTTCCATGTCCAGAGATTGGGTCGTCGGGACCCCTGTCTTCAACTGCTGCCCGATCCACAATGCACCAGCCCCTTACGATTCCTTCCACAGATGGTGGGTCCATGGGAGGTCGGTCCCACATTGATTAGGTTAAGCCCAGCCGGGCCCCATGAGGGAAGGCCCGACCACCAGGCACCCGCATTAGAGCCCCTGCCCTGAGCCTGGCTCCAGGGTGTGACCCTGGCTGTGCCATGCTGGGCAAATTTGGTTAACAACCTTGTTAGGTTCTCTAAATTCACCTAACAAAAAAAGTGATGAGTCTTCTTGAAAATATTTATAAAATTCACTATAAAATTCAAATTTCCAGGTGACTTATTGTCTTTTTTTAGTTTGTCAATATAGTGAAATACTTCATTTAAAGAAATCTCCTGGTTGCACTTTTTTTTTTACGAGAATACTCATTTATCTTTTTATGTCATTTTTAATAGATTTCAAGAAGACTGTGAACTTATCAAAGGAATATAATTTCTCATAAAACTCAGCTGTGCATTTTGAAATTTCTTTAAAATGTTCTGTTAACTGTCCATTAATAATCAATTTGACCATAGATGTAAGTTCTACCCGTTACAGTCGTGTGTATGATAGCGTAGAGATCAACGCTCGAGGAGGGTATTAATCAAAAGAGGAGTTTACTGAACATCAATAGAGATTACATAGACCATATACAACACTACTACATTAATCATGGACGAGGAAGAACTGAACAGACAGGGTATTTGAACACACAGGAGGTAATCAGGGAACTGGAGACAGGTGGGGATCAATCAATTAACAAAACAAGAACAGGAAAGTCCAAATAAGGAAACAGAAAGTCCATGAACGTAACACTACATTCCTTTTTCCATGTTAAAAAGTATTTTGTATGTTTTCTTTTCTTTTTTGAACTTATGAAAGCAAAATTTGCTTTATATTCATATATTTTATCTAAATCTAAATTCAATTGTAGACATTTATTTTTCTTTTCTTGATCTACATTATAATTTTCATAAAGGGTTATAATTTCGTTTATAATTTCTTTCTTCATTTTCTTGTCTGTGTTTTGCTATTTCTTTTCCTCTCCTTATGACTAAAGTTCTGATTGTATACTTCATAAATTCCCAATTTGTACCAAAAGCGTTTTTTGATTCATCTCTAAACTGCACATCTGTCAGTCAATATATTCTGATTTATTTTCCAGTACGTACAGTTTTGAACATCTTTAGATTTCGTTGTATACCTAGAATATCAAAATCCACTGCGGGTCGCAGATCCTTTTCCTATTTTGCACCTAAACTCTGGAATAACTTACCTAACATTGTTTGGGAGGCAGACACACTCTTGCAGTTTAAATCTAGATTAAATACCCATCTCTTTAACCTGGTTTACACACAACACACTAATATGCTTATAATATCCAAATCCGTTAAAGGATTTTTATGCTGCATTAATTAGGTAAAACGGAGCCGGGAACACTTCCCATAACACCCGATGTACTTGCTACATCATTAGAAGAATGGCATCTACGCAAATATTAATCTCTCTTATTTCTCTTATTCCGAGGTCACCATAGCCACCAGATCCAGTCTGTATCCAGATCAGAGGGTCACTGCAGTCACCCGGATCCAGTACGTATCCAGACCAGATGGTGGATCAGCACCTAGAAAGGACCTCTTCAGCCCTAAAAAGACTGCGGAGACCAGGACAACTAGAGCCCCGAACACAGATCCCCTGTAAAGACCTTGTCTCAGATGACCACCAGGACAAGACCACACAAATAACATTTATTCTTCATAATTTTTCTTCTGCACATTCTGACTTTGCTGCAGCCTGAAATTGAACTGCTGGTTTCATCTGGTCAGAAGAGATCTGGCCCCCCAACTGAGCCTGGTTTCTCCCAGACTTGATTGCAAATGAAAGCACAGACACTGTTTAAACTGAACAGAGATGACATAAATGAATTCAATGATGAACTGCCTTTAACTGTCATTTTGCATTATTGACACATTGTATTCCTAATGAATGTTGTTCAGTTGCTTTGACGCAATGCATTTTGTTTAATGCACTATATAAATAATGGTGACTTGACTATTTAATGAGAAAAATCAGCTTTGTGATCTGTGAGAACTGAAGGCTCTATGGAAACCTCATTGATTAAATTCCTTGAAATAGTCCAATAGTCTGTAAGTGACTGTTGAGAGAGATTTTTTTTTTTTTTACACCATGTTAACTGAATTTTTTCTGGACACTTATGTTTCTATATATCAACCAAGTCAAAAGTAGAACATAAATTATAAAATTCTGAAAGAACAGACCTGTTACTTTGGTGGTAAAATTACCAGCATATATATATTCCCCAAAATAAACCATTCCGCATTCTTTTCAATTACCAACATTATCCATCAAATTATTTTCCCCTTAAATGTACCTTTTAAGATTGCAACATCAGCTACTCGATTAATCCCATATGACATCCATAAATAATCCGCCCATTGACTTTATGTCTGTAATCTTACAAAGATGCATGTGTTTCTTGAATATGTCACATTTAAATTTCCCGCAAAAAAAAAATCATGAATTTCCCTGACATTTAAGTGCAAAACTTGCCAACGTGAAAGATGTGTCTTATGTCTTATGAATTAAAACTTATGTCAGAGTTTCAATGCTCAGGTTTGTCAGTTTACAGTTTTCTGAGAAAACCAGAGCTGAAATAGAACTTCTGCTCAAATGAAGTGAAAAGAACTGCATAACAAATATCCACAAGCTTTGTCTTTACGTCCTCACCTGACTGCTCCAGAGCGTACGGTCAAATTCCATCTTCTTTTGTACTATTCGATCTCGTTCAGTCTTGAGTCTATCTCAGACATTGTTTTTCCAAGTGCATCGCATTCAAATTTTTTATGTCATCTTTCACATATTTTACTCAGTTGAAGAGGAATTACGTAGTTTTCTTTAAAGCTTCAATGTCCACCATATTTACCCATAAGAGCTCCTCTAATCCGTTGACTGTTTCATTTATGCATCTTATAATGTTTTCTTGAATTTCAGAAAGGGACGGTTCACCTCTGCTTTTCTTCAGATCAGGGGTGCTGGGGGCCAAATCCGGTAAAGGAACTGTAATGCCGCTTTGCACAACATATGTGTACATTGTTTGAGGTTCAATACAACAGATGTGCACTTCATTGTCTTTGTTTTTCATCTTTATAAGCAGCTTTTTTAGGCCTTTTTCTTTGGCTTTACTCTCCCTCTCTTTTCATTTTTCCGCCATTCAATGCAGTCTTTTTGGGTCAGATACAAAGTTCAATTTACAGCAACTATCTGGGTCATTTATTTGTTAATTAATCAGATTTTACATTTAGCCTTGAGATTGATTAATTCATTAGACAAAAAAACTATGAGGTGAACCTTACTGGCTGCCATCTTGCACGCCCTCTGAGTAAGAGAGGTTGCTGTGGTAAAAATGATGTTGTGGCGTCATTGTATGATGATATCATTACATAATCATGATGCAAAATTGTGTCACTACATCAAAATAATACAAATGCATATTATAATATTTATATGGATATTTTTTAAATACAACACTGAATTATTGAACACATACACATTTGTATATATTTTTTATTAGCTAGTAAATTAGTAAAACTACACATTCTGAACAAATATACCTTTAAGCAGTGTATCAAGCAGATAATATGTAGAGTGTAAAAATGGGGAACAACCTTTTATGTTAATATGAAGGACTTTTATTGTTCCCTTTCAAAAGGGAAATCCATGCTGTGTCCTCTAGAGGGCGCTAGGGGAACGCTGTCAGCATGACCGGTGTCTGATGCATGAATGAAAAAATGACAATGAACTTGACATTGGCAGTTGTAGCCCATGATGTAATCCATAGTCAAGTCACCTTTATTTATATAACGTTTTTAAAAAACGCAACTTAACAATATTCAATAGGAAAACAGTGTGTCAAAATGCAAAATGACAGTTAAAGGAAGTACATCATTGAATTTAATGATGTGATCTGTTCAGTTTAATGATGTCATCTCTGTTCAGTCTGTGCATTAATTTGCAATCAAGTCAACGATATTGCTGTAGATGACGTGACCCCAACTAAGCAAGCCAGAGGCGACAGGCAGCATGGAACCAAAACTCCATCGGTGACAGAATGGAGGAAAAAAACCTTGGGAGAAACCAGGCTCAGTCCGGGGGCCATTTCTCCTCTGACCAGACGAAACCAGCAGTTCAATTCCAGGTTACACATAGTCAGATTGTGCAGAAGAATCATCTGTTTCCTGTGGTCTTCTCCTGGTTGTCGTCTGAGACCAGATCTTTACAGGGGATCTGTATCTGGGGCTGTAGTTGTCCTGGTCTCCGCTGTCTTTCAGGGCTGTAGAGGTCCTTTCTAAGTGCTGATCCACCATCTGGTCTGGATACATACTGGATCTGGTGGCTACAGTGACCTCGGAATAAGAGAGAAACCAATATTAGCATAGATGCCCTTCTTCTAATGATGTAGCAAGTACATCAGGTGTTATGGGAAGTGTTCCCAGTTCCGGTTTACCTTATTAATGCAGCCTAAAAATCCTTTAACGGATTTGGATATTAGAAGCATATTAGTATGTTATGTGTTAAAGGTTAAAGAGATTGGTCTTTAATCTAGATTTAAAATGCAAGAGTGTGTCTGCCTCCCGAACAATGCTAGGTAGGTTATTCCAGAGTTTAGGCGCCAAATAGGAAAAGGATCTGCCGCCCGCAGTTGATTTTGATATTCAAGGTATTATCAAACTGAGTTTTGAAAACGCAGCGGACGAGGAGGATTATAATGTAACAGGAGCTATATAAGCAATATTTTGCAGTATTGACTGGACTGGGCTAATATTGTCATACTTCCTGGTAGGGATGTCCAGATCCAATCAGGTGATCGGAAATCGTGCCCGATCGTGTGGTTTCAGACTCAATCGGAATCGAACGTTACCTCCTGTTCAGGACTCGGATGTGTATATATATTCTCAATATTTATAAATACATCTTTAGTTATGCGGTGGCACAGAGTTAGACCCTTTTGACTCCACACAGAAACCGCAACATGTGCGGCATGACATCACTTTGTTTTCAAGAGCTGATGTGAATAAATATACAGTATTGTTCAAAATAATAGCAGTACAATGTGACTAACCAGAATAATCAAGGTTTTTAGTATATTTTTTATTGCTACGTGGCAAACAAGTTACCAGTAGGTTCAGTAGATTGTCAGAAAACAAACAAGACCCAGCATTCATGATATGCACGCTCTTAAGGCTGTGCAATTGGGCAATTAGTTGAAAGGGGTGTGTTCAAAAAAATAGCAGTGTCTACCTTTGACTGTACAAACTCAAAACTATTTTGTACAAACATTTTTTTTTTTTGGGATTTAGCAATCCTGTGAATCACTAAACTAATATTTAGTTGTATGACCACAGTTTTTTAAAACTGCTTGACATCTGTGTGGCATGGAGTCAACCAACTTGTGGCACTCTCAGCTGTTATTCCACTCCATGATTCTTTAACAACGTTCCACAATTCATTCACATTTCTTGGTTTTGCTTCAGAAACAGCATTTTTGATATCACCCCACAAGTTCTCAATTGGATTAAGGTCTGGAGATTGGGCTGGCCACTCCATAACATTAATTTTGTTGGTTTGGAACCAAGACTTTGCCCGTTTACTAGTGTGTTTTGGGTCATTGTCTTGTTGAAACAACCATTTCAAGGGCATGTCCTCTTCAGCATAGGGCAACATGACCTCTTCAAGTATTTTAACATATGCAAACTGATCCATGATCCCTGGTATGCGATAAATAGGCCCAACACCATAGTAGGAGAAACATGCCCATATCATGATGCTTGCACCTCCATGCTTCACTGTCTTCACTGTGTACTGTGGCTTGAATTCAGAGTTTGGGGGTCGTCTCACAAACTGCCTGTGGCCCTTGGACCCAAAAAGAACAATTTTACTCTCATCAGTCCACAAAATGTTCCTCCATTTCTCTTTAGGCCAGTTGATGTGTTCTTTGGCAAATTGTAACCTCTTCTGCACATGCCTTTTTTTTTAACAGAGGTACTTTGCAGGGGATTCTTGAAAATAGATTAGCTTCACACAGACGTCTTCTAACTGTCACAGTACTTACAGGTAACTCCAGACTGTCTTTGATCATCCTGGAGGTGATCATTGGCTGAGCCTTTGCCATTCTGGTTATTCTTCTATCCATTTTGATGGTTGTCTTCCGTTTTCTTCCACGTCTCTCTGGTTTTGCTCTCCATTTTAAGGCATTGGAGATCATTTTAGCTGAACAGCCTATCATTTTTTGCACCTCTTTATAGGTTTTCCCCTCTCTAATCAACTTTTTAATCAAAGTACGCTGTTCTTCTGAACAATGTCTTGAACGACCCATTTTCCTCAGCTTTCTAATGCATGTTCAACAAGTGTTGGCTTCATCCTTAAATAGGGGCCACCTGATTCACACCTGTTTCTTCACAAAATTCATGAGCTCAGTGATTGAATGCAACACTGCTATTTTTTTGAACACACCCCTTTCAACTAATTCAACTAATTGCACAGCCTTAAGAGCGTGCATATCATGAATGCTGGGTCTCATTTGTTTTCTGAGAATCTACTGAACCTACTGGTAACTTGTTTGCCACGTAGCAATAAAAAAATATACGAAAAACCTTGATTATTCTGGTTAGTCACATTGTACTGCTATTATTTTGAACAATACTGTAGATTCAAACTCAAAGAGACAGGATAGTCTGCGCATGACCTGATATTTAATTCGGGCCCAGAATACAGCGAGATGAACATCACAAAGCGCTTAACTCTCATGCAGTGTGTGTTTCATTCATACTAGAAGCCGGAGGGTGCTCTTGTGCTGATAGTCATATCAGGAAATTCCTAAAATGGACAAAAATGTACAGCTATCTCTGTGGTTTTCAGAGGAAAACAGAAACTTATGCAAACACGACATTAATATACGATCACGACAATAAATTGTTTTTCAAGTCATCTCCAGCAGGTGATAAATAAAGTATATGAACAATACAGTGCTAATTGACATTGCATTTATTACAGTATAGAAACTATTCTGCCTTATATGATAAACAGTGTTTGTAGTATATAAACAAATCATTATTATTTATTATTGTCCAGCATTTATAGATTTCTAAGCTAATTAAAAGCTAGAAATTAGAGAAAAATGTAGGTTGCCTATACTACCAGTCAGAAGTTTTTGAACAGTAAGCTTGTTAATGTTTTTTTTTTTTAAAGAAGTCTCTTATGTTCCCCAAGCCTGCATTTATTTGTTCCAAAGTACAGCAAAACAGTACAATTTTAAAATATTTAAAATAGCTGTTTTATAATTGAATATATTTCAAAATGTAATTTATTGAACATCCTGGATCTGTTTTTTTTTTTTCACTCTACTTGTTTTTTTTTTGTTTTTTTTTTTATGTATTGGATCGATTTGATCAAAATCAAAGGACTTGGACTAGAGGGCAAAAAAAAACTGATCAGGACATCCCTACTTCCTGGTTCTAGTAAGAACTCTTGCTGCTGCATTTTGGACTAGTTGTAGTTTGTTTACTAAGCATGCAGAACAACCACCTTAAAAAGCATTACAATAATCTAACCTTGAGGTCATAAATGCATGGATTAACATTTCTGCATTTGACTTGGAGAGCATAGGCTGTCATTTAGATATATTTTTGAGATGGAAAAATGCAGTTTTACAAATGCTAGAAACGTGACTTTCTAAGGAAAGATTGCTATCAAATAGCACACCTAAGTTTCTAACTGATGACGAAGAATTGACAGAGCAGCCACCAAGTCTTAAGGGGGTCGCACACCGGACGAGAAGCGCAGCGCCGCGTCGCGCCACGTCTTTAAAATTCGAACACATTATTCTCTATGGGTGTACACACACCGGCGGCGCCATTCGGCGTCTGTCTGCGGCGCCCAGCTACGACACAGAACGCTGTTCAAATTTCTGCCGCGCCACAGAGCGCCATCCGCATAGTTTTATATTAAAAAACCCAGATGTTATAAACTGAAACTGAAATTAAAGTACAGCACACTTGTTTCATTTAAACAAAACATTACAAAGTGTTTGGTTACGTTTTCAGCAGCACAGTGTCCGGTGTGCGACCGCCTTTAGAAATAACTCGTCATCCAGTTTTTTATATCGACTATGCATTCCATTCGTTTTTCAAATTGGTGTGTTTCACTGGGACATGAATAAATATAGAGCTGAGTATCATCAGCATAACAGTGAAAGCTAACACTATGTTTCCTGATGATATCGCCCAAGGGTAACATATAAAGCGTGAAGAGTAGCGGCCCTAGTACAAAGCCTTTAGGTACTCCATACTGCACTTGTGATCGATATGATACATCTTTTTTCACTGCTACGAACTGATGGCGGTCATTTAAGTATGATTTAAACCATTGTTAATGCACTTCCACTGATGCCAACAAAGTGTTAAAGTCTATGCAAAAGAATGTTGTGGTCAATTGTGTCAAACACAGCACTAAGACCGAATAGCACTAGATACAACCACGATCAATCAATCAATCACCTTTATTTATATAGTGCTTTAAACAAAATACATTGCGCCAAAGCACTGAACAACATTCATTTGGAAAACAGTGTCTCAATAATGCAAAATGATAGTTAAAGGCAGTTCATCATTGAATTCATTGATGTCATCTCTGTTCAGTTGAAATAGTGTCTGTTTTAATTTGCAATCAAGTCAACGATATCGCTGTAGATGAAGTGACCCCAACTAAGCAAGCCAGAGGCGACAGCGGCAAGGAACCGAAACTCCATCGGTGACAGAATGGAGAAAAAAACCTTGGGAGAAACCAGGCTCAGTTGGGGGGCCAGTTCTCCTCTGACCAGACGAAACCAGTAGTTCAATTCCAGGCTGCAGCAAAGTCAGATTGTGCAGAAGAATCATCTGTTTCCTGTGGTCTTGTCCTGGTGCTCCTCTGAGACAAGGTCTTTACAGGGGATCTGTATCTGGGGCTCTAGTTGTCCTGGTCTCCGCTGTCTTTCAGGGCAGTAGAGGTCCTTTCTAGGTGCTGATCCACCATCTGGTCTGGATACGTACTGGATCCGGGTGACTGCAGTGACCCTCTGATCTGGACACAGACTGGATCTGGTGGCCACGGTGACCTCGGAACAAGAGAGAAACAGACAAATATTAGCGTAGATGCCATTCTTCTAATGATGTAGAAAGTACGGTGTTATGTGAAGTGTTCCGGTTCCAGTTTACCTAATTAATGCAGCCTAATAATCCTTTAACGGATTTGGATATTAAAAGCATATTAGTATGTTATGTGTATGCCAGGTTAAAGAGATGGGTCTTTAATCTAGATTTAAACTGCAAGAGTGTGTCTGCCTCCCGAACAATGTTAGGTAGGTTATTCCAGAGTTTAGGCGCCAAATAGGAAAAGGATCTGCCGCCCGCAGTTGATTTTGATATTCTAGGTATTATCAAATTGCCTGAGTTTTGAGAACGTAGCGGACGTAGAGGAGTATAATGTAAAAGGAGCTCATTCAAATACTGAGGTGCTAAACCATTCAGGGCTTTATAAGTAATAAGCAATATTTTAAAATCTATACGATGTTTGATAGGGAGCCAGTGCAGTGTGGACAGGACCGGGCTAATATGGTCATACTTCCTGGTTCTAGTAAGAACTCTTGCTGCTGCATTTTGGACTAGCTGTAGTTTGTTTACCAAGCGTGCAGAACAACCACCCAATAAAGCATTACAATAGTCTAACCTTGAAGTCATAAATGCATGGATTAACATTTCTGCATTTGACATTGAGAGCATAGGCCGTAATTTAGATATATTTTTGAGATGGAAAAATGCAGTTTTACAAATGCTAGAAACGTGGCTTTCTAAGGAAAGATTGCGATCAAGTAGCACACCTAGGTTCCTAACTGATGACGAAGAATTGACAGAGCAACCATCAAGTCTTAGACAGTGTTCTAGGTTATTACAAGTAGAGTTTTTAGGCCCTATGATTAACACCTCTGTTTTTTCTGAATTTAGCAGTAAGAAATTACTCGTCATCCAATTTTTTATATCGACTATGCATTCCATTAGTTTTTCAAATTGGTGTGTTTCACCGGGCTGCGAGGAAATATAGAGCTGCGTATCATCAGCATAACAGTGAAAGCTAACACCATGTTTCCTGATGATATCTCCCAAGGGTAACATATAAAGCGTGAAGAGTAGCGGCCCTAGAACTGAGCCTTGAGGTACTCCATACTGCACTTGTGATCGATATGATACATCTTCATTCACTGCTACGAACTGATGGCGGTCATATAAGTACGATTTAAACCATGCTAATGCACTTCCACTGATGCCAACAAAGTGTTCAAGTCTATGCAAAATAATGTTGTGGTCAATTGTGTCAAACGCAGCACTAAGATCCAATAAAACTAATAGAGAGATACACCCACGATCAGATGATAAGAGCAGATCATTTGTAACTCTAAGGAGAGCAGTTTCAGTACTATGATACGGTCTAAATCCTGACTGGAAATCCTCACATATACCATTTTTCTCTAAGAAGGAATATAATTGTGAGGATACCACCTTTTCTAGTATCTTGGACAGAAAAGGGAGATTCGAGATTGGTCTATAATTAACTAGTTCTCTGGGGTCAAGTTGTGGCTTTTTTATGAGAGGCTTAATAACAGCCAGTTTGAAGGTTTTGGGGACATGTCCTAATAACAATGAGGAATTAATAATAGTCAGAAGAGGACCTATGACTTCTGGAAGCACCTCTATTAAGAGCTTAGATGGTATAGGGTCTAACATACATGTTGTAAGTTTAGATGATTTAACAAGTTTATACAATTCTTCCTCTCCTATAGTAGAGAATGAGTGGAACTGTTCCTCAGGGGGTCTATAGTGCACTGTCTGATGCGAAACTGTAGCTGACGGCTGAATGGTTGCAATTTTATCTCTAATAGTATCGATTTTAGAAGTAAAGTAGTTCATAAAGTCATTACTGCTGTGGTGTTGGGAAATGTCAACACTTGTTGAGGCTTTATTTTTCGTTAATTTAGCCACTGTATTGAATAAATACCTAGGGTTATGTTTGTTTTCTTCTAAAAGAGAAGAAAAGTAATCAGATCTAGCAGTTTTTAATGCTTTTCGGTAGGATATGCTACTTTCCCGCCAAGCAATACGAAATACCTCTAGTTTTGTTTTCCTCCAGCTGCGCTCCATTTTTCGGGCTGCTCTCTTTAGGGTGCGAGTATGCTCATTATACCATGGTGTCAAACTGTTTTCCTTAACCTTTCTTAAGCGTAAAGGAGCAACTGTATTTAAAGTGCTAGAAAAGAGAGAGTCCATAGTTTCTGTTACATCATCAAGTTGTTCTGAGGTTTTGGATATGCCAAGGAATTCGGATACATCAGGAAGATAACTTAAAAAGCAGTCTTTTGTGGTAGAAGTGATGGTTCTTCGATACTTGTAACAAGAAGTAGAATTTACAATTTTGGCTATATGAAGTTTACACAGAACTAAATAATGATCTGAGATATCATCACTTGGCTGAATAATTTCAACACTATCAACATCAATTCCATGTGACAGTATTAAATCTAGAGTATGATTTCGACAATGAGTAGGTCCTGAAACGTGTTGTCTAACACCAATAGAGTTCAGAATGTCTATAAATGCTGATCCCAATACATCTTTTTCATTATCGACATGGATATTAAAATCACCAACTATTAAGACTTTATCTGCAGCCAGAACTAACTCGGATGTAAAATCACCAAACTCTTTAATAAAGTCTGTATGGTGCCCTGGTGGCCTGTATACAGTAGCCAGTACAAACATAACAGGGGATTTATCATTAACATTGGTTTCTCTGGATAATGTTATATGAAGCACCATTACTTCAAACGAGTTATACTTGAAGCCTGCCCTCTGAGAAATCCTGAAAACGTTATTATAAATTGAAGCAACACCTCCCCCTTTGCCTTTTAGACGCGGCTCGTGTTTATAACAATAATCTTGGGGGGTGGACTCATTTAAAATAATGTAATCATCAGGTTTTAGCCAGGTTTCTGTCAAGCAGAGCACATCTATATTATGATCAGTTATCATATTATTTACAAAAAGTGTTTTCGTAGAAATGGATCTGATATTCAATAAGCCAATCTTTATAATTTGTTTATCCATATTGCATTTGTTTTTTATTTGTTGAACCTCAATTAAATTGTTAACCTTAACTTGGTTTGGACGTTTTTTTGTATTTTCTAGTTCGTGGAACAGACACAGTCTCTATAGTGTGATATCTAGGTGAAAGAGTCTCTATGTGCTGAGAATTAACTGACCTCTGTGACGGGAGGCAGCTAGCAGACGGTCGGTTTAGCCAGTCTGTCTGCTTCCTGACCTGGGCCCCAGTTAGTCAAGTATAAACACTAAGACTATTTGCCATATTTCTAGACAGAAGAGTGGCGCCACCCCAGGAGGGATGAAGACCATCTCTTTTAAACAGGTCAGGTCTGCCCCAAAAGCTCGTCCAATTGTCTATATAACCTATGTTATTCTGTGGGCACCACTTAGACATCCAGCCATTGAGTGATGACAATCTGCTATGCATCTCATCACCACGGTAAGCAGGGAGGGGACCAGAGCATATTACAGTGTCTGACATCGTGCTTGCAAGTTCACACACCTCTTTAAAGTTATTTTTAGTGATCTCCGACTGGCGAAGTCGAACATCATTAGCGCCGGCATGAATAACAATCTTACTGTATTTACGTTTAGCATTAGCCAGCACTTTTAAATTTGCCAAGATGTCAGGCGCTCTGGCTCCCGGTAAACATTTGACTATGGTGGCTGGTGTCTCTATATTCACGTTCCGTACAATAGAATCACCAATAACTAGAGCACTTTCATCAGGTTTCTCAGTGGGTGCATCACTGAGTGGGGAGAACCTGTTTAATGTTTTGATCGGAACAGAAAAGCGGTGTTTTGACCCACGACTACGCTGCCTCACCGTCACCCAGTTGCCCTGCTGCAGGGGCTCTGCTGGAACCGGACAATGTACAGGAATCCCTGAGCTAGACGCATCCAAAGCCATATCTAGAGCCCTAACATTCTTACTGTCCTCAATTAAAGTTTGGATGCGTGTCTCTAATTCTGAAATCTTCTCTGTCAGCCTAACTGTTTCCCTGCATTTATCACATGTGAATCCCTCATCAGCGACAGAGATAGATAAACTGTACATGTGGCAAGAGGTGCAAATAACAATTGTAGGAGAAGCCATTACTCACCGTGCTTGATGAAATATTCTTACTGCGGTTGTTTGATGAACTTGTGGAAAACTGCAGCGTGAGAGAGGAGAGGAGAGGAGAAAAGAAAACGCTAATGACAAGCTAACGAGTGCTAACGCTTTGCAGGTGTACTTTGCAGGTGTACGATCAGATGATCACAAGAGCAGATCACATTTGTAACTCTAAGAAGAGCAATATCAGTGCTATGATACGATCAAAATCCTGACTGGAAATCCACACATATACCATTTTTCTCTAAGAAGGAATATAATTGTGAGGATACCACCTTTTCTAGTATCTTGGACAGAAAAGGGAGATTTGAGATTGGTCTATAATTAACTAGTTCTTTGGGGTCAAGTTGTGGTTTTTTAATGAGAGGCTTAATAACAACCAGTTTGAAGGTTTTGGGGACATAACCTAATGACAATGAGGAATTAATAGTCAGAGAATCTATGACTTCTGGAAGCAACTCTTTTAGGAGCTTAGATGGTATAGGGTCTAACACACATGTTGTTGGTTTAGGTGATTTAACAAGTTTTAAGATTTAACATTCTTCCTCTCCTATAGTAGAGAATGAGTGGAACTGTTCCTCAGGGGGGTTTATAGTACACTGTCTGATGCTATACTTTAGCTGACGGCTGAATGGTTACAATTTTATCTCTAATAGTATCGATTTTAGAAGTAAAGTAGTTCATAAAATCATTACTGCTGTTGATGTTGGGAAATGCCAGCACTTGTTGATGCTTTATATTTCGTTAATTTAGCCACTGTATTGAATAAATACCTGGGGTTATGTTTGTTTTCTTCTAAAAGAGAAGAAAAGTAATCGGATCTAGCAGTTTTTAATGCTTTTCTGTAGGATAGGTTACTTTCCCGCCAAGCAATACGAAATACCTCTAGTTTTGTTTTCCTCCAGCTGCGCTCCTGCAAGACGATTCTCAAATAACTATTATAATGACTTTTGTTCCACCTGCTTAACCCTTTAACTGTCACCCTGTCCCGTATACGGGACGCCTACATTTACTTCACTATATTACAATTAAATCTAATCTTATCTTGACAAACTATATATCCTTGGAAAGGTCTAAGACTCCCAAATATTTATTTTACCAATGTTTTTTTGTTAAAAAATTATGTAGGAAAAGTAAAAGATTAATTTATGACAAGAGTGCACTCTCAAAAATCTACATTATAACAGGAGTTTTGACCTTTGTTTAAAAAAAAAGACGACTTTGTTGCATTTTTCTCTGACATTTTAGAAATCATCAGAAATTATATATCAACTGAAAACTTAAAATCTCGAAATTCATCGTTTGAAATCAATTTTAAATTCAAACATTGGAATACCATGTAAATGGTACATCAAAATCATGTAAAAAAAAATTCAGTCATGAATTATAAAAAAAATTATAAAAATTATTTAAAAAGAAAATTATATAAAAAACTTTGTATCATGCACATTTAAGTCTCTCTTCAAAAATGTGAGTGACAGTTAATTAAATGATTAAAGTACTAGAGCTGTACAATCTATTAAGACTGTGTCTGTTCCCCGAATAGTGAGGTCAAAATATAAATTTAATATAGGCTCTAGAAAAAATATTATCGTGATTAAACTAGAAACATGTAAAGTAATTGAACAAAAACAACAACAAATTTTGAAAGAAAAAAGAACACATTTTTAAAGTTTGGGCTCATAAATATTAGATCACTCACACCCAAAGCAGTTATTGTAAATGAAATGATCACAGATAATAGCTTTGATGTACTCTGCGGACTGCTTGATTGAAACCTGACTAAAACAAAAAGGAGTATTTTGGTCTAAATGGTCCACTCCACCAAACCATTTAGTCCACAAAGAACACCCATCACCTGCCCTGAACGCCTCCTCACACAACCATTCACACCCTTCACAACTCCTGCAACCAGCCCCAAATGCCTCTCCAAACAACCGTTCACACCGTTAACAGCTCCTGCAACCCATCCTGAACACCTCTCCAATCAAGCACTCTCACCATTCACACCTCCTGCATCCCCACTCTCAGGTGGGGCACCTGCAATTCAGATCAGCGAGGATGCTGTGCGCCAGGTCTTCCGGAAGCAGAAAAGGAAAAAAGCACCAGGCCCAGATTGTGTTACACCAGCCTGTCTGAAATCCTGTGCTGACCAGCTGGCCCCCATCTTCACACAGATCTTCAACAGATCGCTGGAACTGTGCGAAGTCCCTTCATGCTTTGAACGTTCCACCATCATCCCCATCCCTAAGAAACCCAAAATTACAGGACTAAATGACTACAGGCCTGTGGCTCTAACGTCTGTAGTCATGAAGTCATTTGAAAAACTGGTGCTGGGCCACCTGAAGGACATCACTGGACCCTTGCTGGATCCTCTTCAGTTTGCCTACAGAGCAAACAGGTCTGTGGACGATGCAGTAAACATTGGACTGCATTATGTTCTGCAACACCTAGACAGACCGGGGACTTATGTGAGGATCCTGTTTGTGGACTTCAGCTCGGCCTTCAACACGATCATCCCAAACCTCCTCCTGCCCAAACTAAATCAGCTCTCCGTGCCCACCTCCGTCTGTCAGTGGATCAACAGCATCCTGACAGACAGGCAGCAGCTAGTGAGGCTGGGAAAATACACATCCAGCACCCGTACAATCAGCACCGGAGCTCCCCAGGGCTGCGTTCTCTCCCCACTGCTCTTCTCCCTGTACACCAACGATTGCACGTCTAAGGACCCCTCTGTCAAGCTCCTGAAGTTTGCAGACGACACCACACTCATCGGCCTCATTCAGGACGGTGACGAGTCTGCTTACAGACAGGAGGTAAAAGAGCTGGCTGTCTGGTGCACTCTCAACAACCTGGAGCTTAACACCCTCAAAACAGTGGAGATGATCGTGGACTTCAGGAGAAACCCCCCTGCACTCCCCCCACTCACCATCATGAACAGCACTGTGACTGCAGTGGAGTCATTCAGGTTCCTGGGAACCACTATCTCTCAGGACCTGAAGTGGGACATTCACATTGACTCCAT